>NC_066853.1:698474-964457 GCF_001640805.2 Lates calcarifer
CCCCAGACTCACGTTTAAAAAGCGTCAAATTTAAAGCGCCTTCATGGTTTAAAGCGTTTGAAACCGAACTTCTCACATAGTAAAAGACACTTTAAATGTGATGAGACTTGTGTGAAATTCGGCGTCAAACATATTGTGCAAGAAACGCTTTACATTGACAAATCTCAACCGTCATGTCTGTCGTTCGCTGTGTTCAGGATTACTGAAGTAACAGGCAAATGACTCACAAAAGTTGTAATTGTGTTGATGTATGTGTGTGTTGATATGAGCCGAAATGTAGACCGCAACACAACGATGAATGATCATGTGTAGTTGTTCTCTCAGCTTGTGTGGTTTGATCAGTTTAACCCACACGACTGTAAAAAGAGAGATTTTTAAATGAGGGTTCACACGCAGGTTTGTTACCACGAGTGACCCGCAAACACGTCTATAAGCAGGTTAACACGCGGTGTTTGCTGAGAGATCAGGGAGGTGTTCTCACTCACAAAGACTCTGAGTAACATGAACCACTGAACTGCCTCCACTTCTCTCTCTAGTTCCATTATCAGAGCAGCGGCACGGAGCCAGGACCAGACTCCATAGAGAAAAGCGTCACTTTAAAGATGAGAACAGAGCGGGAGGCGGACTTACATTGGCAGCAGGTCGGAGCGGTGTCCTCCGGGTCTGTCCGGTCGGGATGAACCGGTCCGGGTTCTTAGAGCTGACGGGCGGAGCGGAGCTGGGCGGGGGGCGGGTCTGTGTGTGTTTACTGTGTGTGTCCGAGTCCCGCTGCTGACTCACACACACACACCACACACACACCGCAGCACCGGGACCTCTGATGATTAACGGCCCCGCGTCAGAGCTCGATCACGGCTGTAAATCTCCAGGACTAACGGCGGAGCACCGGCACCGGGGGGAGGGGGCGGGGTCTACCAGCTGAGCGGCGGCGCGAGGAGCCAGTTCGACTAATTAATGATCCCGTGACGTGTTAGTGAAGTAATTAAGTCACGTGTTGGAGTTTACCGGATCCGAGTCAGATGTTCACAGCTGGACTCAGAGGAACCGGATCAGACTCAGACTCTGATTCTGGATCAGAGAAAGTTAGAGCGGCGCGTGCCTCTCTGTGTGTGTGTGGGTGTGTGTGTGTTCATGGAGGAAGTAGCTGAGTGTATTCCGGTCCACGCTCCTCCTCTCAGCTGTTGCGACATTGATCAGTGATTTCCCAATCACGCCCCCCCCCCACCCCCACCCCGCTCCGATGATCGATCTGATCAACAGTTCTCAGGCTGTTGATCTGTTGTTGTTGTTGTTGTTGTTGTTGTTGTTGTTGTCTCAGGTTCGGGCCCCTCCAAAGGTCTGAATGACGGGACGACCCTTCAGGTTCGATGATGAGTGTTTGAATATTAAACATCATAAATCAGAGGTCAGAGGAAGTACTCTGAGTACTCTGAGGTACTCTGAAGTACTCTGAGTACTCTGAAGTACTCTGAAGTATTCTGAAGTACTCTGAAGTACTCTGAAGTACTCTGAGGTATTCTGAAGTACTCTGAAGTATTCTGAAGTACTCTGAAGTACTCTGAAGTACTCTGAAGTATTCTGAAGTACTCTGAAGTACTCTGAAGTATTCTGAAGTACTCTGAAGTACTCTGAAGTATTCTGAAGTACTCTGAAGTACTCTGAAGTATTCTGAAGTACTCTGAAGTACTCTGAAGTATTCTGAAGTACTCTGAAGTACTCTGAAGTATTCTGAAGTACTCTGAAGTACTCTGAAGTACTCTGAAGTACTCTGAAGTATTCTGAAGTACTCTGAAGTACTCTGAAGTACTCTGAAGTACTGTATTCTGAAGTACTCTGAAGTACTCTGAAGTACTCTGAGTACTCTGAAGTATTCTGAGGTACTCTGAAGTACTCTGAAGTATTCTGAGGTACTCTGAAGTACTCTAAAGTATTCTGAAGTACTCTGAAGTACTCTGAAGTATTCTGAAGTACTCTGAAGTACTCTGAAGTATTCTGAAGTACTCTGAGGTACTCTGAAGTATTCTGAAGTACTCTGAAGTACTCTGAGTACTCTGAAGTACTCTGAAGTATTCTGAAGTACTCTGAAGTACTCTGAGGTACTCTGAAGTACTCTGAGGTATTCTGAAGTACTCTGAGGTACTCTGAGGTACTCTGAAGTACTCAGTTCCTGTACACCGCTCCAGGTACCTGATGTTACTGACACTAACAGGACTAAAGCAGGTTTGATTGTTTTTTCCTGTTTCCATGGAAACACGGAGAGATCAGTTCGGGGGTTTTTCTGACCTTTGACCTTTGACTGTTTCTCGGTAAAAACCAGCTGCTGCTGTACTCTGATACTGAGACACAGACTAACTGTAACTGTAACTGTAATCTGATTACAGGGGCTCGGTTCTCTGCAGACGGACTCCGGTCATTCCTGGTGTAACGTCGCCCCCTGGTGACGTCAGACTGAAGCACACCTGAGGACGTTTTCATGGTGCGTTCACTGCCCTCAGTGCTGGCATCATTCAGCTGCGTTCAGGTTCCGTCAGAGATTCAGTGATCAGTTTAAAGACAACACGAACTGATTCATGTTTGTTTTGTTCAGAGTTAAAGACGAAAACTGTTTCAAATGTTGAAACTTTATTTAAAAATGAACAAATAAAGTTTTAAAGGAAAGATTTTGAATTAATATCTGAACAAGAGGAAGAAAAGCTTCAGTCCCAAAGCTGCTTCACAATAAAAGCTCTTCAGTTGATTCAAAGCAAAAGTCCTAAACCTCTTTCAGAGTAAAAGCCCTCTAACTGCTCCTGCTGTGTCACAGTAAAAGCCCTGATGTTTTTTTCACAGTAAAAGTCTCTCTGCTCCTTCACAATAAAAGCCTTTCTGCTGACAGGAGTCTCATGACAGCTCAGTGCAGGTGTCTTTTATTGTGGAGGAGCTGCAGAGAAGAGGCTGCTGATTTATTAAGAATGAATCTGCACAGACAGACAGACAGAGAGTCAGACAGACAGAGAGTCAGACAGACAGACAGACAGAGAGTCAGACAGACAGACAGACAGAGAGTCAGACAGACAGACAGACAGACAGACAGAGAGTCAGACAGACAGACAGAGAGTCAGACAGACAGACAGAGAGTCAGACAGACAGTGCTGCTCTCTCCTCTCAGCTCGTTGCTCGTTGCTGGTTGCTGGTTGTATTCCTGGTCGTTCAGCAGCAGACTCGTGTTTTCGTGTCTCGGCTGGTTAAAGTTGGATGAGGCCGGAGTGGAAAGCAGCAGCAGAGTGGACGGACGCTCTCTGAGCTTTTAGTGCGTCTGTGTTTTTCACTTCAGCTCAGGAATAACAGCCACAGAGCTTTTACTGAGACCACAGGAACACTTCAGACTGATGAACATTATTTTAATTTGACCTGGAAACACTCAAAGCCTTACAGTAACAGTAGATTATTATCACTGAGGCTCAGGTTTCTGCCTTTAAATGACTTCAGTTTTCATCCATATTTAACTGTGAACATCAGAATAATGACACTTTTAAAATATGAATAAACCAACAGAGGAAGAGCTCGACTTCCTGAAAACCTCCTAAAACTTTTATGATACAACATTTCAACCTTCAGTCAAACACAGAGTGAAACTCTGATGAGGCCTCGAGCTTCAGCTCAGTGATGACGAGGCTGCAACTTTACTAACAGCAGGTTAGCCTGTAACAGGAAACTGAGATGTAGCTGGAAAAAACCTGTTGCATCACAGAGTTTGTTAAACAACAGATTGAATGTAAATTCAGTTGAATATTTCCCCATATTAATATATTTGATCTGTGTTATTAAAGTTTAACCAGTAAAAATACATCGACATCTGTTTATACAGCAGCTAGCTGCTAAATCAGAGATGCTAACTGTGAGCTAGCTAACACCATTCCACTGACAGTTTAAGAGGCTAGCTAACGTGGTGCTCGCTTAGCTTTTTTGAACCAAACCTGATCTCAACATTTTATGGTTAACACTGAAACTTTCCATGGGAACTAACAGGAATAAACTGGAAATTAGCTAAACTGCAGGTTAGCCTGTAACAGGGAACTGAGATGTGGTTGGTTTGGTTGGTGTTGGTTAAAACAACAGATTTAATGTAAATTCAGTTTAATCTCTTACTGAATATATTTGATCTGTGGTGTTAAAGTTTAACCAGCAACAAAATACATCGACGTGTTTATACAGCAGCTAGCTGCTAAATCAGAGATGCTAACTGTAAACTTGCTAACACCATTCCACTGACACTTTAAGATGTTTTAAATTTTACATTTTGGATGTGACTTTTGAAAATCTGTTTCTTTTATTAAATATTCATGTTTTTTATTGTTAAAATAAAGAATCGATTAAAGTTCTACTCAAATAAATCAAAGTCAAAATTGACATTGTTTAAATGTGTATTAGTTTGCAGTGTGTCTGCTTCTGACAACATGTTTATATTTACTGTTTGTATAAACTACCCCAAATTTACAGTTAATTCTGATGGAAAGTTTCTGGAAATTTACTGGAAATCTTCTACCTAATGAGGCCTCATATGACCTTTAGCTCAGCGAAGGCTGCTTTTATTTTGAAGGAATCACTGCTAATTTAAAGATCCACAGTGTAAAGAATTACTCAGAAGGACGCCCGGAGGCAGAAACAAATATTCAATACAACAGGAATTAAAAAATGAGTCAGACACAGAAGCTTTTCTATTGTTCTTTTTTTATTTTTCAATCATCTTTTTCATCCTGCTGCGTATTTGCGATGACTGTTTTCTAATATATGATGCGTTTATATGAAGGTGTCTCAGAAAAGGTGCAAACATCAGCAAACACAAAGAAAGATCGAGAGATTTCAGGCTTCGACAAAAGACGTCTTAACACGGCATCACTCCCTCACCCCTCCCCACCTCCCCCACCCTCAGAGGGCCTCTGTCGCTTGGTAATGACATCATCATTTAGCGCCGGTGTACGTCGAACTTCCCTGGGCGGTGGCGGCAGCGCCCCCTTCAGGCTGAGTCTCTGGTTGTTTTTGGATAAACGTCACAGCAGGAGCTCAGCAGGTCGACTCCAGCAGGTTTTAATCAATAGTATTGATAAATATGATCAGGAAGTTATTAGATATTAGAGTTTTAAAACCTCTGAGTCGACCTGCTGCTCTCTTTAATCACAGACTTTTACTGCAGAGTGTCATTTCTACATTTTCTGCTTCTTTTATTCTGCGATGCTGCCTTCAGGTGATGACACATTTACTGTAATTTTTTTGTTGGCACTTTTTCCTCTTAATCATGCTGCATTCATGTCATGCAGACACTTCTGTAATTCCCATTTTCTGACCAATAAGTCAACATTCATGTGGTCCTGGTAATCTTCCATTCATGCTCTGTCCCACAGGACTTGAACGCAGCGTCGGGTGAGATTAAATAAACTGTAAACCTGTAGATAAGATTAAAGAACGCCTGAATAAACTCTGTGCTCGGACTCTGTTCATTGACAGTGAAGTTACACAAAGAAAACACCAAAAATAAACTGAGAAAATCTGATGACAGATTTAAAGCTGAAAACTTGCACGTGCAAACACACATATTAGTAACGACACAATAAAACTTTTAGATGTTCTCAAATACTTTCTACATCCAAAGATGATTTTAGGTTTTTTGTTTAACAAGCGATGATAAAAGCTTTTATATACAGCTGTTTATTATCTTTTAATGTGTGTTTCATCCATTCTGAATTTGGAAAATCATCTTAAAATGATTTTTTAAACTTACTCCCAAAAAACATGTAGATTTTAAAAATCATTTTCTACAATTTCATTTTTTTTTCTATATTTTAAATTTTGTTTCATCATTTTTTCATCATCGTTTTTTTAAGTTGGCATTTGTAGTGATAAAAAAAGAGCCGATAGATAAATAAAAAACTAAAGAAATATAATAAGAAGCCATTTTTCATCAGCAGCAGCCATTTTGGCACTATTATTCTTCCATACTGAGGTGCTTGAACTTGTAAAACACTTTTATTTTGACATGATTAATACACTGTGACGTGACCTGAAGGCAGCGAGGCTGAACACTTAGTTTAAAAGATGTTTCTGTTCTGTCTGTTCTGGTTCTACGTCCTCCTCTCAGAACTGAAGCAGCTCTAGAAACAGATGAGATAGAAAAGACACAACATTCCTGTCGAGAGGTTTGGTTGTGTTGAATCGTACAGAAACATGAACAGGAGAGTATTCACTCGTCAGAAACATTAACGTCCCCTTTGAGCCAGAAAACAGTAAAACACTGTTGGCGGGTTTCTGTTGGTCTCTACAATCCCTGTGGTCTGACCCCAAAATCCCGAACTGGAAGACTTTCTCAGAGGCAGTGAGGTGGATTGTGATTGGTTCGTTCCTTTCCCTCCATCAGTCCATCCGTCCATTTATCCATCCGTCCACTTTTAACCAACAAAATACAAAATTCAAGAAGAAAGAAAAGAAAACCTGGGTTGTTGCAGCCAATGAGAGTCGACTTCTACAACCCCACCCACCCTGATCCCGCCTCTCAGCCTCTCCCCTCCTCGCTTTGTCACTTTAACAAAATGGCGGCAGAAACAGCAGCGTGTTTGCTAACAGAGCATGCATCACAGTTCAGCTGTCGGGTGAAATGACGTCTCTGATTTTTTTTTTTCTCCACATGCAAATAATTATTTTTAGTCTCTAAAACACGACAAACTCTTTCACGTCTGTCACTGTGGACGTTTCCTGTGTCGACTGATGGGAGGTGACGCAGTTTCCCAAAAATGATCTTAGCATGAGTTTAATCTCTGCTGCGTTCAAACAACTGATTGATTCCTGCAGAAAAAAACACATTGACGTTCAAAAATAATAATTTAAAAAAATAATAGAGGTCGCAAGTTCCTTAGCTAAACTCCAGAAAAAAAAATTTACTCTGCGCTGAAATAAGATTATTAATTTTATTATTAATTAATATAAGTGGTTTTACAGCTAACTGTAGTGAGATCATTCAACTTCTTTTTATGTCACCAATTTAAAAAAAAATAAGTTCATGACTGAAATTACTTTCATGGTTCAAGAAATCTGTAATTGATTGTTTCTGTGTCATAAATAAGGAATTAGCGATGGAACAATATACGATCTTATGGCCCATCGCAATAAAAAACTCAAATTAATGAATTTCCATCATCGGGATAATCGTTAATATTCTTAGGAGTGACTTTAAATAATCTGTCTAGCCAACAGCTCCCATCTCCATGACAACCATCCAGCTCTGTTCACTGAACTCCAGATAAAAATAACTAACATTACTGTTACTGAACGTACAGAGCGTTGGTTCAGTTATACTAACGCTGACGTTTATCTAAATGTTTGTTATGATGCTGTTTTTGGTCGCCAGTGAATTTAGCTAACGTAAGTAATGTTAGCTCTGTGGTTAAACAGCAAATAGCTCTGCTGCGATCTCTGATGAACTGATCGCAATTTACTACAGTTTCTTCTTTAACGTTATTGTAACATTAATTTGGCCACAGCCTGTAAGGAACAGTTCAACTTATTCTAAGAGTTTAAAATATATCTTTATGATTATCGCAGTAATATCATGAACCAGAATGTTAAAAGAAACGTCCAGAGATTTTTAAGTCCTGAGGGAAAACTCATATTCCCACATCCTGCCCCTTTCTTACAATGTAAAATATTTCAAGCACATTTTCTCCTGTTGAGAAAAACAAAGGCAGTGATTAAACTTCTAGAGAAGGAAACAAAGATTATTATTATTATTATTATTATTATTTTGAAGGACTGTGTAACTCTGAGTAACAGGAAATGGACATTGACTCGATGTTTTTGGGAAACGTGGTCGGTAACGTCAGAGAAGGAGTAAAGGTCTGAGTCAGAGAAGAAGAAATGTGATAAAGGTCGGACAGGGCAGTGCAGCGACTCGATCTGAACGTCTGAAATTTACACTCTGAAAAACAAAAAGTTAATTTTATACTGAAGATTAAAATGTTAAACAACCAACAACATGTCAGTGAAACTTCCTGTTGGTCTCGTTTCTCGATTCATGTTGGTTTAACGTTTGATTTTTGGGAGTTAAAGAAGTCGTAACTTTAGCCAAATTTTCGTCCAAAAGTTTGGACGAATCTCAGTTTTTTGTTTCAGATGTTGTGTTCATGAAGCTCAGATGAGGTCAGAGTAATACAGCTTTCAGTTTTCAGGGCAGTGCTTTTCGTCTAAACGAAGCAGGGCAGTGTTAAAACGTGTTACCAGATCCTACCATCAGCCGACACCTGAACGCATCATGAGACCAGGAGCTGAGGACGGTAACGTCGGACCTGACCGAATCACTTCAGTCCTTCTGATGTGAATGAGAGAATCAGCGTCAGTTAAATATCTGTTCCTCTACATGTGTGGATTAAAGCTGCATGAGGCTGCGCTGCATGCTGTATAACTTCAGCACTTCATTACCCACAAACCCTCTGCAGTGACACAGCATTTGAATAATGTAGGTGGTGTTTTGATGACTTCATGTGAGAAACTGTCGGTTTTCTCTTGAAATCAAATGTTTGTTTTTGTTTTTGCTTTTTTTTTTTGGTCGTTAATAATCTTCCATATTTCTCAGCAGTGACCTCGCCCCACAGGGTTACAGGACAGGCCCACTTTAACTAATTTCCACCATTTTCTCCAGCTGTGCATCCTGCGGCAGCTTAGACGCAGAGAATTCCCAGGTTATTCGAATGCACCATGATCAGGAGGTCCACGGCAGTCTGAACGGATTTGGATTAACATGTATGTACAACATTCACCTGGTCCACCTCACCTGTCTGAGCAAGAAAAACATCTCATTATTTAACTCATTAACAGAAAAAATACCTGTGTGTGAATCCAGGTGCCGATCAGTGATCAATCAATAACTAATAATCAGCTGCGACATCCATGACATGCTACTGGTGCAAAGACTTGACCTTCAAACCTCCAAAAAGTATCAATAATCAGCTGTTAATAATACAGATCAATCATGAAGCTGTAATACTGATTGGACGGGGACAGCTGATGACATCACCAGGTGATCGAAACATAAGCCCCGCCTCTGTCACGTGATTGGCTGTCGTTTCCAAACATGTTTCTGTTTGTAAAACGTTGTATTTTAACGCGTTGTTGACGTGTTGTGTTCAGAGGTTAAAGGAGAAGTGTGTGTTCGGGTGTTTGGATTCATGCTGTGTCATCCTCAGACTGTCGTATCGTATCACGTCACGCTGAGGTTTCACCGACCTGGACGGGGGCAGGTAACCGAGTCGACTCGTCCCTCGGTTCAGACCTGTTCAGACCGGATCAGAGTTACACAACACAGCTGTTAGTGTCTCCATCAATCATTTAAATCCCCCAAACGGCTGCGGGGCCGTCGCTACGCTGCTTCTTTTTTTTTTTTGGAAAGACATCATGCAACATTCCTGCCTGCAACTTCTCAACACTGTGAAACACTAAGCTTCTTTTTAACATCTGATCAGACCCTGAACGCAGCACGGAGACGGTGTGTACTTCACAGTCCTGCCGATCAGTTTCCAAATCATCATCAGTTCTCAGGTGGATTTCCTCTGAGAGTCAGGAGAAACCATCACTGTGTCTACAGACTGTCCTAACTGGTGCGTTCAAGGACCCTTGGACAACAGAGGCAACAAAGAGACGATCAAATTCATGAGATCTTTTTCACAGCGTCCGACATTTCTCACCGTTTATCTTTTAGGTTTTGACTCTGTAACGATACTGAGACGTTCAGGTGATGGATCTGACTTCGTCATTTCCTCTTGTGAAGCTTCAGTTCACTCAGTAACGTCTCTAACAAGTGTCATGAAAAACCATGTGAATCTTGCCCTGGGTTTTGTCTCTCAGGCTACATGCTGCCCTATTCTCTGTCTGTCTGTGGCCTGAGCGATGGAGACTCTGATTTTAACTCAGGGTTATCAGGGGAAGGGCTGATAAACTACGATTCACTGAACTGGTGTTAAATGTTTTGTTGGTTTATGAGGAGTTTAAAGAGACTGAGTCACTGAGTTCCTCCTGATAAACGTAGCCCAGACCTCTGCACATGACGTGATGTGTAATTTTCTAGATTTACATAAATGCAGCAAACCTGCACCAGCTGCTGCTGGGAAGGAAATTACAGTGAGAACTGATGACGGAGGTTTGGTAGAAGGATCGGCAGGAGTGTGATTTATAATAAAAGACTGAAACACAAGAGACAGAACCTGTCAGACATGATCCAGATCACCTGACCGACCTCCAGAACAGGAACCACAACAGGAAGTCTCTCAGGATTCGTGCCCTTCTGACTCTTTATGTCGGCAGTGTCTTCAACAAAACGCTCTACTCCCCCAACCCGACAAAACAAAACAAGAGAAACAGAACAGGATGTGGCAGCTGACAGAACAGAAACTCTTCTCTCTGATTGGACAGAACAACACGAAGAAGAAGAAGAAGAAGAAGAAGAAGAAGAAGAAGAAGCGCGATGTGTCGAAAGTGCGAAAGTTTTTGCATTCATTAAGAAATGAAAGGAAGTGAAGTTTCTACATGGCTTAAAGCTTTGGAGTTCTCAGCGCTCGCTCGACTCAGAAACATTGATCGTGGTGATGATGATGATTACGATGTGGCGATGATGAAGAGTAGGTGTGCTAGCATCCCGGCGCCATTTCAGCAGGGCTTTTTGCATAAAATGTAAATCATCATCATCAACGTCCTGATTTTTCTCCAAACGAGCCCCTCCCCCGTTAGATTTAAAATATTTCATCACGAGCAAGAAGAAGATTTTTATCCCCGTTTTTTTTTTTTTTTTTAGCTTCTTTTTTTCTTTGTTGTCGTCGCCGTCGTTGTCGTCATCGTGGCGGTTGTTGTTGTAGTTGGTGTGGTTGTAGTTGCTGTTGTTGCTGAACAGAGGGAGTGTTAAAATGGGAGTTCGCCTCCTCCTCCGCCTCCTCCTCCTCCTCCTGCGGGGGGCGCTGCAGGCTATGACCCGTCCCGCTCTGTGGAGTCCTCCGGCTGCTGCTCCTGACCCTCCAGGATCCTCGCCCGGCGCCCCTCGCTGTTCAGCGTCGGGCTCCGCGAGGACTTCAACAGCTTCTCCTCGAGCTCGTGCAGCGACGGCTCCTTATACATACAGACTGCAGGGGGGGAGGAGGGGGGGAGAAAAACACTTTAGTAACCTTGATTTGAGTGTTTATACTTCTTTAAATATGAGCCAAAATCTTCCATACAGATACGTAATAAAAAAAGGGAGGGAGGGAGTTAAAAGGAGAACAGGGACGTAGGGTGAGGAAGGGGGGAGACAGAAAGGGGAGAGATGGGAGGGGTGAAGTGTGGAGAGGTTTAAGTTGAAGGACGGGTTATGGAGAGGAGGAAGGTGATAGTTGACAGATATTTTTAAATGAAGATGGGGGGGGGAGACAGAGCAGCTGAAAGCAGAGACGCAGCTTCATGTTTCCTGTTAAACCTCCATCTGTGATATTAGAGCTTCACCTTGTCCTCAAACTCAGAGGAAGTTCCTGCAGGACGACCTCTGCCCCCCGCCCTCCCCCGTCTCTCCTCACCCAGCTCCTCACCCTCCAAACCCTCACAGTCTGCCTCACGGACACATCCCGTCCTGTTTTAACTAACAGGCCCGTCAGCAGTCCCTCAGGTGACCGCAGACTTAAGACAGAGCTCAGCCCCGCTCTGAGACCAGGACTTACAGCTGCTGCAGCTGTTAACCAATAGACTCTGATGACTTAGGTGTAGTAGATGAAAACTGCACCCCCCTCAGATCCAGCTCTGGTTAGCCTCAGCAGTAGCCCTAGCATAGCTTCACTGTTAAATGTGTAAAATTTTTGATTTTATTCTTTGAAGGTTATTTTGGAAGTAGGCTAACAGTTTCCCCCTGCTTCCAGTGTTTGTGCTAAGCTAGGCTAATCACCTCCTGCCCTTGTCTTTTCAGCTGAAACTGGATCTGAAACACAAGCAGGTGTCCTCAGGTGTGTTCGTCTCACCTTCGATGGGTCTGGGGACGAAGTGTGAGCAGGGTTTGGTTTTCTTCACTCGGTTTCCCTTCATGATGACTCCGTCCTTGTTGAGGCCCAGGAACCAGGCCCGGCCCGACTCGTGCTGCCGGTACAGCGTGGACGAGTAGATGACGTAGTAGTTCTCAAACACAGACTCCTTGAACTTACACTCTGATGTGAACACATCCTGACACACAAACACAGAAGACAGGTGTGAATCAGTTCAAACTGTTTCTCCGTACTAACGACGTGTCCATGTGGCAGACTGGGACCAGACAGAACCAGTTCTGGTCTGGACAGTTTGAAGCCAAACGTGACTCTGCTGGGACAGTTTAACGTCCCACTTTAGCTCATCGTACTTCCCTCCAGGTATAACAGGTGTGTTTTACTGTGTGTGAGAGCCCTGTGGATATAACAGGTGGTCGAGGAGCGGAGTCAATCAGAGCAGAACAAAAACACACAGCACAGAAACCTGGTCTCACATTTAACACTTAAAAACTGTCCGTCAGGTTTTATTCTGAAGCCTTCAACACTTACTTCATAATAATACATTAAAACACAGACGTTGTCTGTTGCCACTTTGAAAATATGAATGTTTAGTTTACGTGATTCTTTCACACGTCTGTTTACTCTTTGATCACACTGATCAAATTTCTCAGGACTTAAACTGTAAGTACTGACGACGCCACACAGACCAGAGGAAGAAGAAAAAGAGGAGAGCAGGGAGGAAAGAGAGGAGGAGGAGGACGAAGCAGAGAAACAGAGGGAATAGATGATGAAAGCTGTTTTTCCCTCCCAGCAGGCCGCCTGCGTCACATATCAAGACGTGATAATTCAGATAAACAGTGTTTAGACGGCGGCGCCTCCCAGCGCACACCACAACTTTACTTTCAACTGTCTGAGTGAAGGAGCTCAGAGAGAAAAAGCTTTAAGGTTTTTACGTAACCGCACTGCAGGAAGAGAAACTGTTGTAGCCTCCATCTTCAACCACAGCTGATGCTCCACCTTTATCTGGTTTTAATGTGTGATTTTGATACATAGAATATCTGGATAATGATGTCTGATGACTGGACTTTACATTTTCAGCTGAGTGCTGGGCTTGAATCAGTCTGGATGCATGGCTATAAAAAACAAAAGACCAAAGGTGAAGATATTTTCTATAAGAAAAAACTGACTCATCTAAAAGCTCTGAGGGCTCATGGGTAATGTGGAAATCACCTGTGACATAAAGAGGGGGTGAATTAAAATA
Organism: Lates calcarifer; assembly: GCF_001640805.2. NCBI lineage: Eukaryota > Metazoa > Chordata > Actinopteri > Centropomidae > Lates > Lates calcarifer. Next base: position 711,729 of record NC_066853.1, read on the forward strand.
AACTTTATGCACCTGAGTGGAAATATTTGTCTCTACAGTATGTGTTTGTTAGTCACAGATGCAGCTGTGCAGGAAGTTTAGAACATAAAACAAGGTATCGTCTGCATATGAAGACATTTTGTTTTTGTTTATTGATCTTAAAACCAACTTGTGTTAAAATCTGATGTCACAGGAGCATTTATGTCGTATCCTGGACCATAAATAAATAGAAACAGTTTACATCAGCCTCCTAGTTAGTTACATCTACACCAAGTATCAAAATGGATGTAGATGGCTCTGCTAATTTAAAAGGACTTTTTTATATTTTAGGCTTTATTTCCATTTATCTGGTGTGACTAAAAGGCAGCTGAGTGTGGGTACAATCTTGGACTAACATAAGAATAACCGGACGTTACCTGACAGTCACAGAGCCCATGAGAATATGGCAGAAGGACAACACGAGGACTCGTGGGATACGTTGTCAATGAACTTTTTCTTTGTTAAAATGACGACATGCTCATATTTTAAAACCTTTAAACGTTTTTATGTTTCGACAGAACCTCCACGTCTGACAGACAAAAACCACCCGAGGAAGCTGCACTCAGAGAAAACACTTATCTACTGTATCATCTCTGTCGTCTCTCTCCTCCATCACTCCATCTCTTCTCTTATGCTGTGCACACAGCGACTGAAGAATTGCATTTTAAAGTTTTATGGAAGGAGCAGACATGAATAATGGATGGTGGATGGACTCACTGAGGAGAAGCAGCAATATGACGACGGTGGCTGTTCTCTGTCTACACTGCAGACTCATCAGGGCTTTCCTCTTAATTATTATCACAATTTAATGTTATTATTATTATTGTTTTCTAAACTTAATCATGTCTGAAAATTGATCTTTTTATACCTTAATGTGACTTTAATAAGGTTTAAAACAGAAACACAGGATCTGAAGAACCTGATCTGTGAGATACTGTGACAGTTTGACTGAAATATCTGGAAATAAGATCATGTCTGTGATCACGAGGTAAAAAATAAACTGTTCCTGTAACAAAATGAGAAGCCTGGTGAGTAACTTTATCTTCCAGTCAGGATATCTTCAGCCAAAGTCCTTTACTGCTTTACCAGGTAGATAAATATACAAGGAAGGTGAGCAGGTACGCTGCCTAAGTGTTCTTGAGCAAGATAAATCTTCCTTTAAAGCTGAAGCTCCAACGTCTGTATTACTTTATGTTGTTTGTTCTTCAGGTTTGACCTTTTTCTACTGAACAGTAAATGTTGCTTAGAAGCCAATTAAAATAAAAACTCTGATATATCATCCAGACTTCCACTGAAATATAATCTGAACTCGGAACAAAGCAGCAAATAAAATCTTTAAAATGAAGCTGATATACACAAAAATCTTTAGAGCTACTTCCCTGTACACTTCCTCTATCTGCTTTGCTTTCACAGTAAAAGCCCTTCGGCTAGAAGCAGGGCAGTGAGTAAAACCTGGAGGGCTTTTATTTTGAAGCAGATGCATCAAAACGATGCTTCGAATTTCTAACTTGATGCTTGATAAAAGTTCCAGTAATTTTTTACCTGTGAGACGTTTTACCATCGTGTCAGTCAGAAATGAACGAATGATATGGCAAAAATATGATGATATTTACTGGGATACATAATCTTTGAAGAGTGCCGTGTGATTGGTTGTTAAAATAAAATGCTCTGAGGTTATCGTCTTCATCGACATAAATTTAACTGTGAAACCAGATCGAGATTTTATTGCCCAGCTGCTGCTGCGTCTCGAATTTATAACAAATATTATTTTTATCCAGTCTTTTAAACAAGCTGAATCTTTCATTACATAACAATCCATTTTATATTTGAGCGTGAGTTTGGTTGCATGCATTTTTCCAGCCTGAGAGCTGCTGTAAGGAGAAACTTCCCAACATGTTAGCATCTGCATCGACAGGTGGAGAGACAGGTGTTCTTACTGATGTGTAGAGGAATCCCTCTGCGTTCATGGCCACGTAGAGTCCAGCCTTCACTCCCTGAATGGCCACAACCCTCAAACCCACTGGGATCAGGTTAAACAGAGCTGAGGGGCGAGAGACATAGACAAAGACAGGCAGACAGAGAGAGAGAGTTGGTTACTGCAGACGTAGACACAGGTCAGATGTGTTTTAGCAGCGTCACACTGCAGCAGTTTAAACTAACGGTGGTTAAATCCATCAGCAGCCTGCTGGATGTGACGCTGTGCTGCCAGCCGATAAACAGAGGGGAAAAATGGAGGGCTGGGGGGTGGGGGGGTGTATGAAGTGATGAGAGGTGATTTAATCCTCAGGGACAGAGCTGCTGCAGTGTGGGTGAGGATGAGGAGGAGGAGGTGGAGGAGGAAGAGGCCTGTGGCGATGGCTGCTGTTAATCCTCCTTTATTTAACTCAGAGATGATCTGAGAGAGAGAGGGAAATCCAAAACACCGCCTCCTCCTCCTCCACCTCCTCTTCTTCTTCCTCGTTGTCCTCTTTTTCTCTTTTCCAAACCAGAGGAGAGGATTTAAAGGAAGCAGCAGAGTCTGTAATCCTGAGCTCATCCAGAGAAACCCACATCTACAGCTGCTTATCACACGTCAGACGATATGTCCGTTAATACTGAAGAATTCTGGCCATATACAACAACTGCTCTTATCTGATGATGTTATGGACATTATCCCAAAACTAGACTGAGAGAAACAACTGGATATTTTAGACGGAATCAGAAATAAATTGAACAAAACTAAAGCTTTGGGGGAAATGGTGTCAAATGGTGGAGTAAAAAGTATGACCACACATTACATCACAGCCCGCAGATCTAATTCTATATATTGTGTTAATGTAAATGTGAAATTCCCAGTAAAATACTTTCAGTATCTTACAGTATCAAACTAGCTAAAAGTAAAATTTTGGCCTCTTTTACTCGATTTAACATTATCATTATAAAATTAAGGAATAAAAACTTTATTAGACTTGTTTTGACTTGAAAATCGAGCGTTGGAGTTTCCCTGGTGGAGCTGCAGGACTGATCCTAAAACCAGGAAGTCAGTTAGCATGTTAGCATGTTAGCTCTTCCTGTTCCCTCGTCCCAGAGTCAGTGTGTTTCTGGTTAAATGTCTGAAATAAGGTCTGTGGTTTTAACACAAGCTCAAGACATTTTCAGGTTTTATTCTCTGACATAAAATGGGTCAGTAAATCCCCCACTCCTGATGTTTGAAGCTTTTACGTGTCTTAAAAAAGGCGGTTGCTAACGAGTGTCTAAATGAGACTACAGAGGTTGTCGGGGACGTTAACATGAAAACCCATCTACTCACCAGTCCACCTTTACAGCCTCGTTGTGTTTCTACTCACGCTCTTTCAAACTCTCACTAACTTTCTAAGAAGAAAGGCTTTTGTAGAAGAGCTCAGAGCTAAATGAAATGACCAGTTGGAAGCTTAGTGGTGGAGACGTTGACGTCATGTGACCGTGGTGTAGTTGGTTTATAGCCTAACATTAGCTTCTTACTTCAAACATCAGAACAGTGGTGTTCATCTGTGAAGATGATCTGATCAACTAAACCTGAAGGATCAGAAACTTTAGCTGCTCACTGTTTATTTCCTGGAATAATCCAAAACACTATGAAAAAATCCCATTGGCTTTTTGTGGAGGAACCAGGCTGATGCTAACTTCAGGACTGGACTACAGAAACACATCATCACTGTGGGACTGTGCTGGCTTGAACAGTTTGTGTTACACCATCAGGAGGGTGTTAACAGTCAGTGTCAACAACATAGCACCTTTGTCTCTGGATTTATTGCCTCTTCATATCCCTTTAGTGAGGAATCTTGTTGCTAATCTAGGGTTGATCTGTATCTCTGGTTACTTCTTCTCTGAATGTCTCACTGCTCTCTCTGATGCAGCTGTTTCCTCTGTGGTGCTGATGGTGTTAACGTCGGGTGGAGTCAGACTCACTGTAGTCGCTGTTCTCGTCCTTGTTTCCACTGATGTTTCCATCAGGCTGCATCTGCAGGAAGAAACCCTGCTCACTGAAGAGACGCGTCACGATGCCCTTCAGCTGCGGCTCTGCAACAAACAACAACAACAAGCTGTAAACACACACTCTGCAACACAACCACCATCACTCTCTGTCCACTCAACACATTTATTATTCAAGTGCAGGGTTTTATTTTCTGTTCTGCGGTCTGTGGACACTCCAGCTCTTCACCTCGTACCACTCTTCTTCTACAGCTTCTCTCTTCTTCTGTAGGTTCAGCTCCCGGGTCACTTCACTCTGATTTTACAGCTTCACTTTCTATATTTACTGCTCGTATGTTGGAGATATGTACAGAGGATTATTTCTCTGCTCTTATCTCTCATCTCATACCTCTCCTCATCTCGCCCAATCTCCTCTAACCTTATGTCATTTTATCTCTATTTCCGTCTCTTATTCTAATCTCCTCTGTTTTTAATTATATATCTCTTCTCATCTGATCTAATCTCAGTTTGGATCCTCTCATGTTATCTGATCTCATCTCTCCAAACTCACTTCATATCTTCTCACATTATCTCGTGTCATTTTATCTCATGAAGTTACTCTGTGCAGTGTCTCCTTTATCTCGTCTTTTCCTCTATAATCTAATCTCAGCTCATCTCCTCTGCTCTAATCTTATTCCATCTCCTCTCACATTAATTTATCTCGTATCATTTCATCTCACCTCTCCTCATCGGATTTCTCCTGTCCAATGTCACCTTATCTCATTTCATCTCTCAACTCCTTTAACCTTTAAACACCTTATTGTATCTCATCATCTATTTTCTCAGCTAATCTCATTTTTCTCTTTTCCGAGATCAGACTACACAATTTTCTCGTCGTCAGATTATTCGATCATAGACCCATAAATTCATGCAGTGTCTTGAACATAAGACTGGCAACACTACAAGTTTCACCCCAACCAATCATCGTTCACGTCCTTGGTGACCACCAACAGGTCAGCGCGAGACAAAGGCAAAGAAAATACAGACTCTCTTTTCTTATTTACTTCGTCCAAACAGGAACCATCCATCACATGGTTCACAGTGGAAATACCACAGAGGAGTTTTGGGAGGACTCACAACCCTCTGCCCATCAGACCATACTTGACACAACAAACCAGCAGGTGGTGATATAACCCTGACACCGTGGTCAACGTGAGGAAGCATCGTAGGAGACGTCACGCTAGGAAGGAAAGAGCAAGAAACTCTGACACACTGGACTTTTCACTGGGACGTCGTGGGCCGACCCAGACGCAACGTCTCCGTTCTGTCGCACTACAAAGACCGTTCATCAAACCAAACATATTCGAGTTGTGTCGCAGTCACAGTATATCATCTCATCACATATAACTGTCCATCATCAGGACGACTGGTGGACTGAATCCTCATTGTGTGAAGGTCTGAGGATGTAAACATGATGGAAGCTGGAGTGATGAAGCGATGCTCCAGATGACAATGTGGGCCAGAAGGACTCATCTCTGGCAGAAATAGACCAAAATACAGCGAGACTAATGTGGAGCAGGGCTGCTGTGCTACTTAACATTCACACTGACAGAAACACACGAGTGTCCAGGAAGAGTCAAAAACAGCAGCGACTTTTCATCCTTAAAGCTTTGACTGGTCACAGCAGAATAATAACTCCTCTTCATCTGAGTTTTACCTTCAACTGATTCCTCACAAGACAAAAGACAGATTTATTTTAGCCACGACACAACTGTTTCCTGACCTTTACCAGGTGGTTTCTGTGCCTGATCATTTCATATTGGAGTGGCTCCGTTAGCTGACGGTGTGCAACAGTCGAAATCAAAACGCCGCCATATTGGCAGGAAAGCGCACTGCCACTGCAAGCAGCTAACTTGTTTCTTTGCTGCTGAAATTGATTACTGTCATAAAATGTGCTGGAAGCGAGCGGAAGAAACGTATTCTGCCAATATAGTGATCATTTCATATCAGGCTAACGCTAACTAACTTTAAAATATATATATATATATATATATATATATATATGTGTTTGTTTTACATGCTTTAATAAAAATGTCTAACAGTTATATATCGTTCAGTTTCTGTTGATTTAATGTATGAAGTCTCATTTTCACTCAGGCTTTTCCTGCCAAAATGGCGCTGTAAACAAACTGGGTCATGTGACTCCTGGAGCTGCTATAGGATTCATATCAAACTAAGTCATAATTATAACTGAGGAAAAAACTCTTAATGATAAGAAACACCTGAAAACCAAACAGAGACAACCACTGCTCAATAGCGTTATATTGTAAATTCACAGTATTTTCAACCCTGTTAATATAAATTACTACAAAACAATTCCATTAATCTCTAATGATACAATTTAAGTATTTTAATTATGGTTTCATGGGATAATAAATGAGCATATTATCTTCACAGTTTAAGGGTTTTTAGGGAGTGAAACCAGAGGACCAGAGGTATTTTTCTGAAGGAGTCTATATTTGTAAGTGTGTGTGTTGGTGTTTGAGAAAAGGCTGTGAGTTTTAACACATCTGTGAAGCTGTAGGGGAAAAAACACCTCATCACATGCTGCTTCCTCAAACTGAGACCAGATGAAAATGACACATCCTTTAAAACCTGCAGTTAACAAACCACAGCCACAGTCATCCTGGTCAAACTGTTCTGGTTTCATTTTAAAAAAGATTAAAAAGGTTAAAAAAAGAAAAGAATATTTTACATTTCACTAAAATCTATAATAATGTAGTTTTTGTAAAAATGAACCTGAGACTTTGAATCACGTTCTCATCTGTACAACTGTAAATTTATTCACAATTTCTGGTCGTTTTCAACAATAAAAGCACAACTTAAACCAGTTTATTTTACTGTATGTCAGTATTTGTTGTAAACGTAAGGAGTCAGTTTATTTTAAACATGATTTTAAAATTTCAAACATACAAAAAAATGTAAATGTTTTGCTTCAAGAACTATTTTCACTGTTTCTGCTGAACATTTTTTTTCTCCCTCACTTCTTGAAATTAGAATTTTTGTTTTTATGTTTAAATTATTTCAATTTCTTTATATTGTAAAATACTATATTCTTGTATTGTTTGGAACTGCATTGTGCAAAGCATCTTATAACTGTTCTGAAAGATGTTATAGAAATAAAGCTCATAATTATTATTATTATAAACTGACCATTTGTGTTTTGTTGGTGTGTTATTTCAATTTTGTTTTAGTTTGAGCTTCAAATTTAAAGTGATACATGAGAGCTATGTGACTAAAAACTGTCAACAGGTTTTCTTCTAGAACTATATTAAACTGTTTCTGCTGAACTTTTATTGTTGTTCCTCGTAATTTTTTCTCACTTCTTGAAATCCCTGCTCTTATACTCAATATTCTGTTTTAATTATTTCACTTTTATAAAGTACTATAGTCCTGTAAAAGTTTATTATTGTTATTATAAACTGACTCAAAGTATTTAATTTGTGTTTTATTTGACCCTCCGTCTACAGAAATAAACTTTTACTTCAGTCCTGCAGAATTAAAGATTTCCTGTCCAGCTGATTGCTGATTCTGAGGACCAGAACTGAATAAATTGCATACTAAAGATTAAAACTGAATGTACAACGACTTGAACTGTGGCGGCACTTTGAAGATACAAAGGTGAGAACAACCTTAAAACCTGTGTATTTGCTGTACAAGATGTTGTGTTGACATGTGGCCTTACAAGGCCTGATGAAAACAGGAGGTTTTTACATCAGGGCTGAGTTTACAGCTAAGAAGCCTCCAGTATTTAACCCAGTGTCAACACAACCTGCATGAAAACCTTCCTGTGTCAACATGGCTTCATCTAATCACCACCAGTTACAAATCTCAGACTCGGTGACAGTAAAAACCTCAAAGGAAGACAAAGTGCTGACGTTGAAGTAAAACCACCCGGTGACTCAGCGAGTACTTCACCAGCTGCAGAGGTTTCTTTAATAACTCGCTCTGTTCTTACAAAACTCCTCGCTGCAGAAGTTGAAAAGAGAAGCTGGAGCCTCTGGATTGGAAACTGTGAAGGAGCTGATCAAGCAGAAGCGCCTGTATAATAGTTCCTTTAAGAAGCTGTTTGTTGGATTGCCAAGAAAAACATGAAGCGGCGGTTGCAGCAGCGGGGATGTTGGGCTAATGAGAGATGCAGCTCATAAATGTGTAAATGCTGAAATCCATCCAGCGGTCCAACAAGAAGTTAAAACATTTCCTCAGGAGGAAACTCTGCTCGAGCTCAGGTCGACTTTTATCTTGTTATTCTGCAGGAAACTGAAGCTTCTCCTGTTATTTGATGAAGAGGAAAGTCTCCGGAGGGAAACTCAGTCTGCTGACATCATCTCTACAGAAACTGGATCCACACTTTGGGTATTTCTTTAACACCAGCATTAAATAATTCAAAACGTTGAAGGAAATTATGCAATGTTTAATAAAGCTACTGGCTGTGCTTCAGTTTCTTTTGCACTGTCTGAAACAACAGATGACAGCTAATGTATCTGTGGTGAAGAGGTTAAAGATCAGCAGCTCAAAGACTTAACGTCGACTCAAACTAAGAACTCATGAAGACGTGTTTTAGATAGTGGGAGAAAAGTATATTCCCAGCTGAAACAGTTTCTAGGTAACAGCATTTAGGTACAGATATGCTTTAAGCCAAACATTAACGTCAACACGCTATAAGGTTGGACAATAGGATGAATATATCAGCTGTCAGCGATTGGCTGAGTCCAATTTGTAATTTTATTTTCTTAATTTAATCCTCTGCCTCCTTGAGAATTCAACTAAGTAAATAATCAACTTGTAAAGCACATTATTAAGATTATTCACGTTCTTACTGCACTGATTTCAGTCTTTCACAGGGCAGTGATTACAGGACAGTTAAAGCTGTCTTTAGTGGTTATGACTGATCAAATGATGTTACATCATCAATCATCAATCATCAATCATGTTGAACTGATAATGTTAATACAGTTCATCCTGAGGAGAGCATGAATGTCTGGACCGTATTTAATCACAATCCAACCAATAGTACTCAGAGGATCATTACAATCAGTACGATTCATCCTCTGGGGATCACAAACGTTTGAACTAAATTTCATGACGATCAATCCAATAGTTGTGGAGGATGTTTAGTGTAGATCACACACCATCCGACATGTCAGTGCATCTCAAGGCTAAAATCTGTAAATCTGTAAATCTGCGTCGGGCCGAGGATACGGTTCTGTGCAGTTTGTAGGAACTGAACTGAAAACACGATTCAGTTGTTGTAATCCTGTTTCAGTGATGGGCAGTAACGTATAAAAGCCCTGTGGTCCAGAGAAGGACAGAACTCCAGAGACTCAGAGTCCAAATCAAACCCACCTGGTTTCCGTCGTACAGGTCTTTTCTTTCCGCTGCAGAAGCGAACTTTGCTGAAGACGCTGAAGATGTGTCTCTCGCACAGAGACCTCGGGTCTTTACTGGGACTCGAGCGTCTCTTGTTGGTTGCAACCTTGTCGCTGTTCGACTCGCGGGCCTGGCGCTTCTGTCGGATCAGGGAGCTGGCGATGGCCGCCGCCATCTCCCCGAGAGGTGGACGGAGCCACTGAGGACCAAATATCTGCTCCTGCTCTGAGTCCTGAGTCTGAGGACGATCAACGTTTAGTCCAGAACGAGTGACATGTCAGTCAGTGATTGGTGGAATCCACCGAGTGTCTGACGAGCCTGAGAGGAAATGTTTTTATTGATCATTCCTGATTATCGCTCCATGATTAGAAACCGCTCCAGAACACTTGAGATCCACTTTGAGAAGAAGCCGACGTCTGATTCACATGTTCATGTTTTAAAAAAGCCCGAAGAAACTTTAGATTCTGAAAAAATTAAGACTTTAAATAACGTTTCATGTGTTTTCTGCAGTTTAGTCTCAACATACGACTCATTTCTGTCCAACAGATGAAAACTGAACGCTCTAAAAACCGTCCTCTTCAGACAAATTAACTCTGACTTTACGACTTATCAGAGAAATATCGGTATTTTCTCACCTCGTGTTTGACGGGTTAGAATAAATTCACATTTTGTAGCTTTTGTTTGGACCAGAGGAGAAAACAAAGCCTCAGTCATGACGACTAATCACAAGAAAATATTCTTCAGATGAAGAATCATTTTCAACAAATTTTAGATTTTAAGTTGTTTTCATCAGGATTATAATCAATAAAGATGTGTGCTGATATTAAAGAGAAATACAGGAAAATTTGACGCTTACAGTTCGGTGAAGACCATGTGATTTGGTCAAAAGCAAAAAACTGAGATTGTTTTATCAGCTGATAAAAGAAGTTCTTACTGGTTTAATACCAGTACCAGAAGTTAGAAGATACGTGACTGACATGCAAAACGTTTACTGAGGACTGGAGAACAAATCATTAATTAATAACTTCTCAGTAATTATTGATCAATCGATTGGATGCCTGATTCATCAGGACAATCAGCAGCACATGGCTGCAGGAGCTGCAGGAATTCACTCGCTCCATGAGCCGATGAATCGAAGGACGAATGAATCCTCCCGTCCGTTCACTCGTCCATCGTCAGCAACTTTCAGAGACGTCTTCGTGACGACGTTCAACAAACCCAGCGAAGTTCAAAATAATCCCAGAGCGACGGAGAGAAAATCCAGCGGAACGACGAGACGATCAACCATCAGATTCCACACACACTGACTCTATTCTGCTCTACTTTACTCTACTGTTTTCTCCTGCCTGATCCTCCTCCTCCTCCTCCTCGTCCTCGCAGCCTGAGAGCTGCTGAATGTGATGAGAGGCTGAGAGGAGAGCGGCGAGAGAAAAGAGAGCAGCCGTGACAGAGAGAGAGAGAGAGTGATAGAGAGACAGGAGGTGGAGGTGTGGAAGAAGCTCCTAAAAATATTCTGCCTGATGTTTCATGTTGCTCCCACATCAGAGCGCTGCACCTTCACTCCTTCACCCTCAGTAACACACCACTGTTTGCTTCTGATTCCTGCTCTCACTCTCATTAAACACCTGGAATTACTCGTCATCTCGACTGTGTCCAGATTAAATCCTTTGTTTCCTCTGCTCCATGTAAACCAGGGTCGGTCCTCCTCTGATCCAGGAGGAGGAGGAGGAGGAGGAGGTTCTGCACCTGAAGCTGTTTGGTAAACACCAGGAGCCAGAGGCAGAAAACTCTGAGTGGATTCATGACTAAAACTGTGTGGACAGAAATATAGAGGTGCAGGAGCAGACAGAGATCGGAGGCAGAAATAATCCTCTCGTCGATATTTTCTCGTGCTCCAGTGAAGAAGATGAAGTTATAATGACAGAACTGTGGCTGTTTATTGTGGCTGTACCGAGGTCTGTGCGATGTGACGATATCTATCGAATTACGAAATAAAAACATCGCGAAATCCACTGTTTACATCAATATATTGTCATCATTTGGATTAGTGCCGAACGATTTGTCGGAACCAAACAGAAATTGCGATTTGAACTAATGTGATTTGCAAACTGCAAAGACTTTTACTGAGCTTAAACTTTACAACAGAGTCTTCGACCAAACCACAGAACTAAGTGTGGAGTTAGATACTGGATGAAAACAGAGGACAGAGCTCCCAGGTGAGTTCTACCTGAGAGTAGAACTCAAGTAGAACTCAAGTAAAAACACAAGTATGAGGCTTAGTTATTAATCAAATCGGACGTTAAATGCGTTAATAAAAATTAGGCCATTCAGTGCAGACAGTTTCTCCTGCTCTCCTCAGGTTTCCCTTCGATTTCTACGACAGCTGAAAGGCAGCTCAGTTTAACCTGTCAGACTGTAACAGCGCCTCCTGCTGGTCGCTGCCACAGTGAAAATTATTCTACTACAACACAACCAAACACTTCTCTCTCTTCATCTTATCTTTAACCTCCTCCTCCTCATTTCTCTGGAGTCCTTTCTCTTCTTCTTTTATAAAACACAGTCAATATGGTCGGTGCTCAGTTTTTCTGATTCAGTATCTCAACTAAAACCTGGTATTTTCAGGTGCAGCCTCAGATAATTAATACAAGAGTTGGTGTCTGGAGCCAAAGATCGTCTGTTCGAGAAAGAAGCATCACTCTGGGATTTGGACGAACAGAATGATTAGAAAAAAAATCACAAACCAGAGTCCACGTTAAACCAGTTAGAATGAAATCTCCGACCTCGTCAGATCGGCGGTGCAGCACACACACTTCCTGTGTGACTGCAGGGTTACATAAAACCACCTCTGTTCCCGCTGCATCTTCACAGCAGCAGAGGAGGCTCAGCGTCGTGTTGTCAGGGCTCAATAACCATGAGATCTGCTCTGAGATCAGCGCTCTCAGCCTGCAGGTATCAACACTATCTGACACTCAGCCAGAACGAGATAATCCACAACACTGATCCCAGGTCTGTGGACAGGCGGACACAACATTTATAATAACAACGTTCATCATCACCTAAAAACATGTTTTAAAAATCAGGAACAGACGTTTCATCGCTCTGTTCAAAGCTGCCAGACTCCATAGAGAAAAACAGGGATTTAACCAGGAGCTGCTGGAATACCACTGCCTCCATCTGTTAGTGTGTCTGTGTTACTGTGAGACTTTCAGTGGTGGAAGAAGTAATCAGATACTTTACTGAAGTAAAAGTACCACACAGTAACACAGACACACTAACAGATGGAGGCAGTGGTATTCCAGCAGCTCCTGGTTAAATCCCTGTTTTTCTCTATGGAGTCTGGTGGTGATATACAGAGATGTTTCTGGTTAAACAAGAAGGATCTGACTCTAATAAACAGTCAAATACCTCCTCCTGTCTGAACTGGTGAATTCCCACCTTTCATCCACCTGTGGAAGAGTGGGCTGAACCTTAACCCTGATTGGCTGAGTGGACGGGACGATTAGCGCTGAAGAGCTCGTTACACAATCCAACTATCCAGCTCCACAAAGGATGAGTCACTGACAGCAACATGGAGTCATCATCTTCATCATCTTCATCAGACAACATGTCTCCACAGCTACAGCAGAGGGCGCTCTATCAGCTCGTGATTAATCGATAATCGATCACTGATCGTTCAGAATTCTGTCGCTCAGGTAGAATTTAATCAATCTGTCCTGAAGCGATGGAATGATTTTCACTATGTGACAGCAACCAGCAGGAGGCGCTGTTCATTTAATTTGTCAGTAGAAACTGAAGGTAAACACGATACTTCAGTAAAGTATCCGATTACTTCTTCCACCACTGAGTAAAAGTAAAATCCAGTAAAATCCCTGTTTCTGTCAATGGAGTCTGGTAGTGATATATAGAGATGTTTCAGGTTAAACTAAAGGATCTGACTCTTTAGTAAAAAGCTCTGGATCTGAGTCTCAGACTCTGGATCTGAGTCTGAACATGGACCTGATGAAAACGAAGTGTTTCAGCTCTGGTCATGTGACGAGTCAACACTTTGATGCTGTTAAAAGCTGATCCTCCACGTCTAATCGGGCCTGAGGACAAACGTGTCCGGCAGGTTTTCATGGATCCTCGCTGACGGACCGAACAGGATGGGAGCCGGACCTCCCGTGTCTCCTCATGTCAGTGAACGCACCATCACGCTGAATGTAGGCCTACGCTCCCAGCAGAAAAAACCAGGTCAGCGTCTTTAATTACTGTCGTGTATTTGTGTCCTCGTACCTGCACAGTGGGACCGAGAGGAGGAGGAGGAGGAGGAGGAGGAAGAGGAGGAGGAGGAGGAGGAGGAGGAGGAGGAGGGAGGAGGAAGAGGAGGAAGAGGAGGAGGAGGAGGAGGAGGAAGAGGAGGAGGAGGAACATCTTCATCTCCGTCCTTCACTCTGATCGGTCAACACACGTCTCCTCTACACCTGAAACACACCTGTACCTGTGTGTTTGTCTGCTGAATAATGTTTGATAACACACACACACACACACACACACACACACACACACACACACACACACACACACACACACACACACACTCTGGGTGCTAATGAGACGTGGGATCGATCGTGGTGTCGCCACAGTGGATTTCCTGTCCTTCAGTCCTGGACTCCTCTATCCCTGAGTGTGTGTGTGTGTGTGTGTGTGTGTGTGTGTGTGTGTGTGTGTACAGTTCAGGTGTGTTTCCTGATCAATAGACAAACTGCCTCATCAGAGGGCAGCAGAAAGTCAGGACACTTCAACAACCATGAAGCCAACAAACCACCACAGACTCACACTGACTGCACTGTACTCACTGTACTCAGAGTAAACCAGCAGATTACTGTCTGAGGTAATAGATTACTGTATGTAACTACAGGTCAGATTACAACAGTCCGTCCTGAGCTCATCAGTCTTTTGTTTGGTTCAAAGACAGTTTGGAAACTTTCCGTGGAAAACAGTCGACATCTGTTTATACAGCAGCTAGCTGAGGTGCTAACTGTGAGCTAGCTAACACCATTTAAGAGGCTAGCTAACGTGGTGCTAGCTCAGCTGTATGTTACTCTAAGTTCATTCTCATGTAAAGTTTAATATCATTTAAAACCGACTGTCAGCAGTCTCTGCAGAGGGCTTTTAATTTGAAATGACAGTCACAGGAAGTGGACACAGCGGTAATGTTGAACTGAGAGGGAGAGAGAGAGACGAGGACAAACACAGTCCAACATGTTGTACCACAGAAGAAGAGTTGTTCATTCAGATGATAAACCCTCCACACCGACACATTCAGAGGCTGCAGATAAACCCAGAGACAGAACAAAACAAAGGGAGGTGTAGGCGGAGGAGAGAGGACAGCAGCTGGATGTTCAAACAAAGACGGCTGAAAACACACACACACTGTGTGTGTGTCGTTAAACACCAAACACACAATATATCCAAAATACCTCTTTATATCCAGATCAGTTTGTGCTCATGACTCATCATCAACAAATACACGAAATGATGTTAAATGAGGGATCTGAGACTGCACCCTGCAGGACTGTTCCTCTTCTTTAAAGGAACTGATGAAGGTTTTAATAACACAGGTCACCTCAGTCTGTGTCTGAGCTCTGTTCATCCTGCTCTCTGTTCCAACCAGTCTCATCAATAAAGGTTGATTCAGTGCTGCAGTTCACTGAGCTCAGAGAGAAGACTGGAGACACACTGACACCTGCTGGACTGAAGGAGAACTGCAGCTCACTCACTGATACTGCTACTACTGCTACTATTATATACTACTACTACTACTACTACTACTACTGCTACTATTAACTACTACTACTGCTACTATTAATACTACTACTACTGATACTACTACTACTATTAATACTACTACTACTGATACTATTAATACTACTACTACTGCTATTATTAATACTACTACTACTGATACTACTACTACTATTAATACTACTACTACTGATACTACTACTATTAATACTACTACTACTGCTACTATTATACTACTACTACTGATACTACTACTACTATTAATACTACTACTACTGATACTACTACTGTACTATTAATACTACTACTACTGCTACTATTAATACTACTACTACTGACTACTACTGATACTATTAATACTACTACTACTGATACTACTACTACTGCTACTATTAATACTACTACTACTGCTACTATTAATACTACTACTACTACTAATACTACTACTACTACTATTAATACTACTACTACTGAATACTACTACTACTGCTATTATTAATACTACTACTACTGCTACTATTAATACTACTACTACTGACTATTAATACTACTACTACTACTACTGATACTACTACTACTATTAATACTACTACTACTATACTACTACTACTGCTACTATTAATACTACTACTACTACTGCTACTACTACTATTAATACTACTACTACTGCTACTATTACTACTACTACTGATACTACTACTACTATTAATACTACTACTACTACTGCTACTACTACTATTAATACTACTACTACTGCTATTATTAATACTACTACTACTGATACTACTACTATTATACTACTACTACTATTAATACTACTACTACTGCTATTATTAATACTACTACTACTACTGATACTACTACTACTATTAATACTACTACTACTACTACTAATGATACTACTGAAACTACTACTACCAATTCTACAGCTACTACAACTACTACTACTACTACTGCTACTACGACAGTACTACTGATACTACACCCTGACCTCTGACCCCTGACAGACCTGGTCAGTGTATTAACAGTGTATGAAGTGTGTATGAAGTGTGTGTGTGAGGAGAGATACTGAGTGTGTCCAGCAGAGGGAGACACAGAGACACAGACTCTGACAGACTGAGGTCTGAGTAAACACCTGTACAGGTCTGTTACCTATCAAACACCTGAGAGAGGTCACCTGACCAGACCACAGCTGCTCATAACAGTGTGTGAGTGCTGACAGTGTGAGAGGAGCTAACTGCTAACTGCTAACTGTTGCTAATGTGAAACTCCATGATTCATATCTGCAGTCAGTTTGTATCAGAGTGAAGTTCAGCGGTGGATATACGAGGTGCTGAGAGACCTGAGGAAACTCACAGCTGCTCAGACAGAAATACATGATACTGTAAATAAACTAAGACATCACTGTCAAGGTCACACACACACACACACACACACACACACTGAGGGTGGGGGTGTGGGAGGTAATTTTAGTTGTGCGTTCTGTTTCTGTCACAGGAGCTAAAAATGTAAAAATGTTTGTTGTCTCTGTTTTTCACTGCAGCTGACCCACAAAACGTTCTCAGGGTTTCTGTTTCACACTCAATGAGCAGATTCTATTTAGTGTTAGTGTGAACCTGTAATAACAGCTGTAAATACACAGGGAGGTAAAATAAATGACAGTGTATATAAAGCCTCTGGTCTGAGTCCCTGTTCAGATCAGGCTAATTAAAGAACAGTCAGTCACGTCTGGAAGGTGATTATTGTCTGTTTTTAAAATGTTCTGTGGGAGATTAAAGGAGCTGGTGTAAGTTTACTCTGCGGCTTCAGCTAACGATAGACGTTAGCATACGTCAGGACAGAGCTGCCTCTCAATGCTACAGTGAGTCACTATCAGAAAGCGATTAGCAGGGCTAGCTCATTAGCGTGCTATCACCAGTAGAGGAGAAGAAGTGACAGAGCTAGAAGCTAAACATTAGCATTGTTTTCCATCTGTGGAGACAAGCTGCCTGATGAGTGGACTGGTGAATAAACAGCTGCTAATGCTAACGTTAGCTACGCAGCTGATAGCAAAACATACATACAAGAGGTTAGCGCACATCATCTGAGCAGCTACTTCTTCAGGACAGACTGGACGCTACATTAAGACGCTACTGGAAAGAGCTGACACCAGCAAGGCTAGTATGCAGCGTATGTGACATGTTTACTGTCCCGGCTCAGGTGTTCACCTGTCTATAAATAGTCACATGTCTCCGTCAGGGCGACATGTTGGTGACCTGGTGAACCTGGATAAATACCTCCCATTCAGACTGACCTGAGATCAGGTGTATCACCTGTTCCCTCATTAGCAGTAAACAGAGCTACATGTGTTCAGTGACCTGAGACCTGATCACAGACGTTAACACTGATATTTATAATCTAATCATGTACAGCAGATTATAACCCAGCTTCAAACACATCTAAACCTGAGTGTTTCACAGTTGAAGTCCTGATGGAGTAATACTTTATTCTGAGTTAACCTGGTTCATCTTGTCGCAGCTTTAATCCAGCTTCACATTTTAAAGGCAAGAAACAGAAACAACTTGTGACCAACATCCAAACACTCGTCAGTTCTCAGGAGTCGAGTGATTATCAGACCTGATCTTTAGGACTCTTCGTTCACCAGTTCGTCTGGTGCAGATGAACTGAAGCTTTATTTACTCTCTGAAACTTGAGGAGGATATTTAACTGCTAGCAGCTCTGTGGAAAAGTTCTCTTAAAGATTCTATGATAATCTTCACTTTTTACTGCAAACGTATGACTGTCCTGTTTGATTATCAATAATCAGTTATCAGTATTGGCTCCAGACTGAAGCACTAACTCTTCAGGTGATGAAACTTCCTGTTGATCATGTGACTTGTGGATTGTTCCATATTATTCAGAGGGGGAAGGGACGGAGAGAAAACCTGGAGACACGAGTGAAGTCTGTATTTTAACGTCACTGTTATGGATTTCTTATTTTAAAAATAGATGTAAAGTATCGATGGGACATGAGTCACATAATGTATAAATATGAGCCTTAAAGGATGTGAATCTTTCTGCTTCATGGTGAAGTGTGATGAAGCAGAGCAGGTCGGTGAAGGTTCCAGTGTCGGTAGGTTTTACTGATTCAGTCCAGCTGCACTGACTCGTGTATTTGCATGTTCCTGCCACTTATTTGCATCTTCTCTGAACCAACCTGCTCACACACTCTGTGATCACTATAACAATGAATAAAAATCAGTCCTGCAGCAGGTGAAACATTAAACACACAGGCTTTAACACCAGTAAAGTCACAGCACTCGAACGCATCATTTCAGCCTCTAACCACTGCAAACTTTAGATTTCTTTTGTCGAGTTTTAAAAACGTTCATCCTGCTTTGTTCCTGTTCAAAGTTCACTTTGATTTCACTCGTTTTTTACTGGTTTTTCCTCCAGTTTGAGTCCATGTGAAGGTTTTTAGTCGTTCTGATGAGTTTCATTAAAGTTCTTGTTAGTTTTGTGCAGGCGATTCTTGTCACTTTATGGTTGTGTCTGAGGACAGAACAGACACACTAACGGTGTAAACAGCTGAATGAGCTGCAGCAGGTAGACTCACCCTGCTGGCTGCTCTCCCTCACAGCGCTGCCCTCCTCCTCAGTCTGCCTCCTCTGCTTTACTCTCCCCGGACAGCAGGCGACGAAACAGGCTGCAGTAACGGGTCATGGTCCTCAGAAACCTGACTCAGCTCAGACCGGGGACTCAGTTAATCAGTCAATCAGTGAGGGAGCCGATCAATGAGTCAGTCAGAGGAGGATCAGAGGAGTCATTACACTGAGTGTCTCTGACAGCTCAGATCATGTGACCACACTCCACCCAGCTGCTGCTCCGCTCAGAGACAGAGGCTCGTCTCCGTCCACAAATCAAACCAACTCTGGACTTTCAGAGTCTCTGTCCTCACTCTGAGACGAAGCCCGAGCGGCTGAAGGTGTTAAACTGCTGTGAAACCCGAGCTGAGATTTACTGTGGAAATCACAGAGAGGCTGAGGGAGGGTTTCGCTGCCCAGGCTCTGTTTCCTGGACGGTTCAGAAATAATTAGCTTCATGTGTCCCTCTCTCCCATGTCCCATCGGTGGGACGACACACAGATGACGAGCCTTTTCCCAGTTTTTGTTTTTGGATCAAATGAAATCTGAAAATAAAGAACAGTTAGTATTTTTTATTTTTGTCTGTTTCAGCAATTATTTTTATTTTGCCCTGGAAGTCCCCCAGTGAATATCAGCACAGGATCCCTGTAAGCTAGCACAGTCCAAAGCTGGTCTTAGCTAGCTAGCTTCACCCAGCTAAGGTGAAAACAGACGACCATAGCTAGCTGACTGACGACCGAAACACAAAGATGTGGCTCATAGCAGAGTCTATTTTCACCTCAGGCTGGGTGAAGATAGCTAGCTAAGACCAGCTAGCTAAAATAGTCGTCGTTGTTTGTTTTCATTGTTCCAAAATGAAAAACAGGAAAAGGCTTGTCATCTGTTTTCTGTTTTCCCACTTCAAAGCTAAAATCACTTGGTTGTTACATGTACATGGACCGATGTCTGTTACTGGAGCTGAGAATCTGGTTTTATACAACAGTATTTACATTGCTAACTGCTACATGGTAGCTAATGTTAGCATTCTGAGCTAATTTACTTTGACTCTATACTGTCAGACTGCAGGGGGTTCGGACATGAAGCCTCATCAACACGAACTAACAAAATCTGAATATTTACACTCTAAAAAAATAGCATTTAAAAGTCTGGATTCAGATTTGGGTTCAGGTCTGAGCTCAGGTCTGGATTCAGGTCTGTGTGTGAATGTGATCCTGCGGTAAGAGGAGAGGGGTTATTCTGAGAGTGTAAATGGCAGCGAGTGGAAGGTGAACACGACTATTTATATCAGACACACAGACAGAAAACACTGAACGAGCTGTGAGGACTCAGAACACGACTGGGTCTACAAAAACCCGGTCTGAGGAGGAGATAGCATCAGGGACGTCCATAAAACCAGAACACCTGCTGTGTGTAGAGCCCCCAAACCATCGCTGACCTGAGTCAAATCATCTGAGAGACTCTGAGACAGAGGAGGTCTCAGGTCTGTTATCTACAATACCACAATGTCTGACAATCAACACCTGACCAGCATGTCTCTGTAGGTCTCAGTCGTCCAGGTCATGGTCGTCCTAAGTGCTAGAGTTGAAGGTAACTGGACTTCCTTTAGGTTTCTTGAAGACATTTCACCTCTCAGCCCAAACGGTTCCACAGTTCTAGAGGCTGCTTGGGGAGTCCAGAGAGTCGGACCAGACTCAGCTGTTCATCTACATCTAAAGGAGAAGGGGTGCTCCTTCGAGGACAATAATGTCCTCATCCTGGACAGAGAGGACAGATGGTTTGAGAGAGGAGTGACGGAGGTCATCTACTGAGGAACCGTTTCAGATGAGAGGTGAAACGTCTTCCAGAAACCTAAAAGAAGTCCAGCTGCCTTCACCGGGACACTGCTGCAGGAGAAGACGTCGTCTCTGCATCCAGACAATACAGATGTGTGCATCTGTAAAAGGCAGTGAATGTTTGTACTGATCCACCAGGGTCTGCCTGCTGCTATTCTTTTGATTCAGGGAAAAGTTCAGTTTTTTTAGATTTATTTATTCGTTCAGTTTGTTCATTGGTTCATGGTCGAGACGTCAGCTGATAAAGTTGGAGACAAAGACTGAAGTTTGTTCGTCAGAGTTTCATCTCATAAAGGAAGAAATGCTGAGAGAGTCTGGAGCAGATCAGGGATCAGCAGTTGGTCGTAATGGCTCTAATGGTCGTAAAGTGATGATGAATATTTCAAACGTGATATTAAGATCAATACCTGAGCAGCTCTAATGGACGCCTCAGCTCCTCTTCATTCAGATGATTCTCGGCAGCGTTTTAGACCTTCTCTACTCTGATGAATATTTCATCGTCCTCTGTCTTTACTGTAGAGAAAAGTGCACACGTGCTCATGTCGTACAGCTGTTTGTCCTCCGTTCTTTAGCTCCAGACCAGGAATCTGTTGTTAAAAATATTCAGACAGTCTGAGCTGTGTGACCTGGCTGAACATTCTTCTGAAGTGTTAGAGTCTGAAATACCTGGAGGAAAGGTTGTCCTGTTTTCTGAGGATGCAGACGAGGTTTTATCTGCAGTTTCTAGGTTTGGTTTTGGTCTGAAAATCATCCCTGTGCTGCCTTTCACTGTCTGAGTCTGACCAGCAGGGGGCAGACTGCAGCAGGAGACCAGGAGTCAGGGTGTGACGGAGGAGGAGGAGGAGGAGGAGGAGGAGGAGGAGAGCGACCACAGACAGACTGATCCTGGATCAGAAAACATCCTCTGTTCATAAACAGAGGTTTCAATTTCTGCTTTTCCTCCTGTTCAGAGATCTTTGTTTTGTTGTCAAGTCAAAATGAAAATATGTGTGATTAAAACACCGAGGATTAATATTAATAATAACAGAAATAATATTTTCTGCTTTCAGTTTCTCCATCGTTTTCTTCATATCCACCCACTCACACTGCACCTTATTCTATACATTCAGAGCTCAAACACTGACGGTGTAAGATCAGGGGAGGTTTGGGGTTCAAAGGTACTTCAGGAACAGACTGGAGGAGCTGGGGATCGAACCACCGACCTGCTCCACCTCCTTATTATCGTTTTAATTTGACACATTTGGAGGCAGGTGGAGACGGAAACGCTGATTTCACTGATTTCACTGATTTCTCATCACACAGACGCAAACAAACATGGCCGACCACAGACACTGAAAACAAAGATTATCTTTAGCTCACACGTAGAGAAGCTGAGATGAGATAAAACATGAACTCTGTTCCTGCTCAGAAAGTTTCCAGCTTCATTCTCTCAGTCTGTGAATTCTCTGTTGATGATGTGAACACACAGATACAATAATGGATCAGTGAGTAAACACACTCACTCTAATACGTATTGATTCACCACTGAAAACAGAACGACTAATGTTTCCTCCCATTTGATCGTTCAAAACTAAAGTCAGCAGCTGATTGAGGAGGAAAATGAAATATCCCAGAGACTAAAGCCTGGAACAACAACCAGAGTCTGGACTCTCACAGCTCCACATCTGACCACTTCAGAGGAAACAAACATGGCGGACGACGAGCAGGGAGAAGTGATGATGGTGGTTTGTGAAAAATTCACAGAGAAAAGAAAAAGTCTTGGAGACTTTAGCTGACAGAGGAGAGACAGGCGGAGGACGTCTGTTAATTAAGTCGTAACAGGCTTCCTGATTGGCTGTCGTTCCGTTCAATCCACAGAGAGCGTGCTCGGCGTTATGAATAAATGAAGCCTCAGTATTCAAAGACGAGTCACCATCCACCTGAAACCATCACATTTTAACAAAAAACTACAACTCCCAGGAAGAAACTACAAACATGGCTGCACCTACATCCATGAAACTCACCAACAATCTCTTATAAAGTCAGTTTCCAGCTTTCTAGATGTGATTCATGTCGTCTACAAACCCTCACTGAGCCGTGGCTCTCAGCCAAGAACCTCAAGGGCTCATGGGAAATGGTGTTCGTTGACGGCCTATAAAAACATAAATACTGAACGAACATCGGTATTAGACAGTTTCTGAGAGGCTGGCGTCCACACTTCATCTCTCTGACAGCAGACAGGTCGGGGACTTTTATTTTGACAGTGAACGCTTCCTGAGCTGCGTCTGGTTGGAGGTGAAGCCGTTAATGCAGCAGAGAACATCGGCCGCTGCTGCAGCCGCATTACATTAGACTGTTCATCAAGCCAGAGCTACAGCAGCAGGAGTGAGTGTGTGTGTGTGAGTGTGTGTGTGTGTGAGTGTGTGTGTGTGTGTGTGTGTGAGTGTGTGTGTGTGTGTTGCAGAGCCCATTTGCAGAAGAGCCTCATAAATAACTGAGAGGTCTGCTGACTCTCTCCACATGACGATACACTTTAAGGTGAAGCTCGCTCTCTCTCTCTCTCTCTCTCTCTCTCTCTCTGTCTCCATGGCGATGCTCTTCTTAAAGGACCACACCACCTTTTTTTTAACAGACCCGTCCTGTCCGTCAACACAGAGGTTGCATTATGGGAATTTAAACGACACCATCATCCATCATCACTGCGTCCATTAGCCACATGCTAACACTTTAGCATGCTATGATTATGTTGAGTTATGTTGATATGTGATACCAGGCTCCGTGCTAACAGCGCTAACGCTGCAGCAGCTGCAGGTCCTGGTATCTGACGGACTGGACAGTGTGAGGTGATGAGAGGCTGCAGCAGCTGCTGATGGTCCTGGTCCACAGACACACTGACCAGGTCGTTCAGCTTATTATCAGGATGTATAATCTGAGAGCAGGAGGTTTCCTGATAATGACTGAGGCCCAGAGAAAGCACGTTTGGTTTGGAAAAATGAAAATGATGATGATTTTGCAGTCATGTACCTGATACAAGCAGAACAGAAAGTATAACAGCGCCTGATATAAGTGATCCTTGTGCCTATGGTCTATTAAAACAGCTTGACAGATGTTTTAATAGACTGTGTCAGGGTGCTGCCTCTAAACGATCAGTCGAGAAACCCCGACTCTCAGAGTGTCTGAAGCCGAAGCTACCGGTGTTCTGACGAGTTCAAACCAGCTGACAGGAGAGAACCGAGCTGTGACCGAGACGCCAAGTTTACGTCTGCTGGGTTTCTGTGTTTTGTCACGGTGGCTCACAGCAGGGGAGTTAGTGCCACTGAAATATTATAAAGCTGCAAAATACCTGGTTGATCACAGAGCTCTGAATCCAGATCCTGATTTTCATACGACTGATCGTGCAGCAGTAGAACAGCAGCAGTCTTCACAAGCTGATTTCCTCCCTCTACCATCTGATAATAACTCTCTGCTCCACATCATCATCAAACCACCACTGGTCTGCACCAAAACTACAAACACATGGAAGGTTTACATCAACCTACAGGAAAACACAGAGCTGAAGAGCTTCGTCTTCTTCTCTGTGGTTTAAATAATCTGCAGATCGTCTCAATCAATCAATCAATCAATCAATATTTGGTCAATAAAATTCACAGAAAAAGTCTCCAGTCACTGTTTCCTCAGAGATTCACTTTCTGAGACAGAAACAGACTCAGACCATCAGCTCTCAGAATAACTGATCAACCTGTCAATAATCTGCTGATTGTTTAGAAATCACCTGAGCTGCTGAAGCTGCTGCTCCTTTAACTGAACATGAACATGACGTAATGTGTTATCATCTGATCGATGAGGTCATGTTACACACACACACACACACACACACATACATACACACACACCCCAGGTTTTATAGAATATAAATAACATTTAAATTAAATCAGATTCTAATGTGTTAGAGTGGGCGAGCTGAGAGCTGCTGATGGAGACTCAGACTGGAAACCAGTGAGAACAAAAGGCCATAAAACAGGGTGGGGCACACACACACACACACACACACACACACACACACACACACACACTGTGTTTGTGCTGAGCTCAGCTTCTCCTGCTGTTTATGTTCGTTTCCCACAGTGGAGGAGGGCAGTGAACATGTCACAGTGTTTAATTCAGAGCAGCTCCCTGCTATCCTGATAACGATATACACTCACCACACACTGTATGAGGTACACCTGTTCAGCTGCTCGTTAGCGCTGATATCTAATCAGCCAATCACACGGCAGCAGGTCAGCCTATTCAGTCATGTCGACCTGGTGAAGACGATCCTGAACTGAGCATCAGAATGAGGAAGAAAAGTGATCTAAGTGTCTTTGAACGTGTCATGGTCGTTGGTGTGAAACTGCTGATCTGCTGGGATTTTCCCTCACAACCTTCTCTGTGGTTCACAGAGAACAGCAGGTCTCTGGGTGAAGATACCAGAGAGGAGAATGGTCAGACTGCTTTGAGCTGAAGCAACAGTTACTCAGATAACCACCAAGATCTGCAGAGGATCGTCTCTGAACGCTCAACACGACAACAAGACCACACCGGGAGTCAGTGCTCTCAGCTGAGAACAGGAAACTGAGGCTACAGTTCACACAGACTCAACAAAACTGGACAGTAGAAGAAGGAAAAACGCTGCCTGGTCTGAGGAGTCTGGATTTCAGATGGTCGGGTCAGAATCTGGTGTAAACAACATGAAAACATGGATCCATCCTGCCTTGTATCAGCGGTTCAGGCTGGTGGTGTGATGGTGTGAGGGATGGTCCAGATGGTGCAGATCTCAGTCCAACAGAGAACCTCTGGGATGTGGTGGAACAGGAGACTGTATCAGGTCAGTAAGGACCAACATCTCTGAGGAATGTTTCCAGTTTCTTGATGAATCTACGCCATGAAGAATTAAGGCAGTTCTGAGGGTAACAAGGGTCCAACCCGGTACTACAAGGTGTATCTGGACAGTGAGTGTTTATCGTCCATGCTACAGAACCAGCTCCTGGATCTGTCTCTGGTCCTTCTGTTCAGAGCGACCTGGTTCTGTCTCACCTTCACTCTCCATGCTGGGATTCTTTCTGTTTTCAGCCATATAGAACAACCACCGGACATGTTTTAAACAGTCGTATAACAACACAAACAGACTGTGAATGAAACAGTGGAGGTAAAACCAAACTTTTACATAATAACACGTGTGTTTACGTTGCAGCAGCTATTGACGGCGGCTGGGTTCACTGTACTGCACCGATTTTAAAGACCATCATAGGTCCAGGTTCCAAAATACCAGAGTTCTCCTTTTAGCTGTCGACATATTTCACCTGTCACACAACAGATTATTTATTTGGCAGATTTTCCACTGGCTACTGATGTTTTCATCCACCGGACAACAACGCATGATACCGGCCAAGAGGCGGCATATACCAGCTAACACAAACTCTGGGTGCTGGTCGGATTTCTTGTGCTGTTATATTCAGGCCTTGGACTGTCCGGGTGCTGCACTTCCACACCTCTGAGTTCTGTCAACATTACATTATTAATTAACATTTAGAAAATATTTTTTTACGTTTGTGAATTGATTCAGAATCATTCACATCCGGATGCATCTAAGAATCGATTTTTCCTCAGAACTCTAAGCAGCAGCGTTACTGAAGACGCCCCAACAGACCCAGCCTGAGGCTGAAAAGACAAGGAGACTGATGAAAACAAGAGTCAGAGGGATTCAGTAGAGTGGAGATATTTTGGCTGTTTAAAGTCTGACAAGAAGCAGAACAACAACAGACCACAGAGTCACTTTCTCCAACTCCACACCTCAACACAAGAACATGAACCTGATGATATCTGTAACTCACTGAGGAGGAAAAAGGAACCTTTAAGATCAACAGGGATTTGATTTATATTGTGATATCTATCCACTATACAGACCCAACAGTTCCCACCATGAGCAGCACTCGGCGACAGTGGAGAAGAAAAACTTCCTTTAAGAAGCCGAAACCTCGGTTGAACCGGTTGACCAATAACCTCACCAGATCAATGCAGCTGCAGACTGTAAGACCTCAAGGCATGATGGGAAACGCCTGCCTCTGCCTTGATCTACGAGCTGATCGGTTCAGATGTTGGACTTTACAGAAGCGTTTTATTTTCTGTCTAACTGTAGAGAAACTGACCTCTACTGTCCTCCTCCATCTTTATTGATCAGTTTACTGAAACCTGAAAAACTGTGAACCTGTCCTTTAGTCTACAGCCGGTCCTGAGACCTGGATCAGACCTCCAGACTCAGTCAGACAGTGTTTGGGTGTTTCTCAGCTGATGAGTAGAATCACTAACACACACCTCCTCTGGGACAGTGTGTGTGGTTTCAGGTTACCCTGATCTGGACAGTGGGTCTCTACAGTCCTGATCCGTGTGGATCTGATCCCAGGATCGATCCGACTCACTGATTTGTAAACAGACACACTGAAACTGAAGCTGTCTCTCTGTTTTATCCACAGAAACAGTTTAAACACTGAGTCAGACGTTTCTTCAGCTCCTGCTGGTTCAGGTTTTTAACGCTGATAAAAACTGGATCTTCACACCTGAACAGAGAGATCTGCAAACTGGAGCCTGATACAGGATTATTCAGGCTGATACTGAGATTTATTATTTCTTTTTTTTTTTACATAACCCAGAACAAAAATAAACAACCAAGACCTGCCGTCTCCTCCTGTGTCACCCTGACTGTTTGTTGTTCAATCGCTGTGATCGATCATCAATAATCTGGTCCATCGTTTTCCTTTGTGTCGTTCAGAGCTGCAGCATCTACAGCTGACACACCCTGAGCTCATTCAGTGAAACCTCAGGTTTACAGTTCTAGTATTTTCTCCACAGGTTCTGGATCTGGTCTCTGCTCAGACAGGATGTTAGCGCCGGCTGTCGCCCGGACATTAAATCATGTCTCTTTTTCTAACGTTCTGACTCAGATGAAGGATTTTAGTCGTCAGATGTTTGGATCTTCAGTAATCAGAGCTAACATTAGCAGCAGCTCAGTTTCACCAAAGTGCATCAGAAAAACACAGATTTTTAACATTAGACTGTTTTAATCAGCTGCTCTGTTTGTTTCAGAGAGGAGGAGACCTCTGAGGAGGATCCAGCTCCTGAAGGAACCTGAACCTCCAGATGAAACACAATGACCACTACTTCTGTCGGAAACCTTCACTGTTACTGCTCCCTGCCAGGAAATAGTCTGGTCCTTAACTCCACACAAGAAATGCAAATGATTTAAATAAATAAAAAGATAGTCACAGAAAACAAATTTGGGATGGCAATTAAATTGTCAATTAAGACGATAAACTCAGCATTTTATTTTAACATCAGACAACAGCATTAACACAACAACAGCCAATCAGGCAGCAGTTCCACACCCATTTCCTGACCGACCGGAGGTAAAGAAACAGAGAGAAGCACAAAAGTGAAGAACTGACATTGTCCACAGTGATTATATGAATCAGTACCAACAAAGACGGAAACACAACAACTCTTTACAATCAGCTGAAAAGGTTTCATCCCAGCAACCAGAGAGGATGAAGATGTCTGTCCATCCACACTGAGTCCTAGCAGCGCTAACAGCTAACAGGTAGCAGGGCTAACAGCTAACAGCTAAGAGGGCTGAACCAAAATATCAATCCTATTGATCATAAAGAAGTGTGGACATGACAAACACAGTTTCCTTCCTCTCAGTTAAAGACATGATGCCTCTGAAATTAAAAAGTTCTGGACTGTAGCTATGAAGTCCTGCTGACTGTCTGATCTGCTCCTCCACACAGAAGGTCCTATCAGAGAAACCTGTGATCGGTTTCAGTTACCACACATTACTTTAACGTTCAGTTAAGGCAGATTAAACACTGGTGTGTTTGTGTGGTATCAGAGCTTAGAAACAGAGTGACAGAGCAGCAGAGAGCTGACTCACTCTCTCTCCTCCTCTAAACTCTCCTCAGTTTAAAACATCGCAGACGTTTCACTGACATCAGCACAGTTTTCACTCGGCTTCCTCTCACTGCCATGAGACGCTGTGGGGGGAGGGAGGGGGGAGGAGGGGGAGGAGGGGGGAGAATCCAGAAACATCAAGACTTCAACCTGCTGATTTAACACTCCATTTGCTCTGAGTGGATCAGATCCGTCTGAGCTCTGAGACCTTCAGCAGAAATCCACCAGAGACTGTTGATGTCTGAGATTCAGGTTTGTTATCACTGACCCTGGTTCAGATTTAAAGACAGATTATAATCTGATTTTTAAATGAACCTGAACCTGTCTGAGCTTCAGATTCATTTCAATTCAATTTGATTCTTGATGAAACTTTCTATGGGAATGAACAGGAAGGAAATTAGCTGCAGGTTAGCCTGTAACAGGGAACTGACATGTAGCAGGAGAAAATCATCATCAAACAACAGATTTAATTTACTTATATTAATATATCTGATCTATGATATTAAAGTTTAACCAGCCGCTAAATCAGAGATGCTAAATGTGAGCTAGCTAACACCATTCCACTGAGAGTGTAGGAGCTAACATGATGTTTAGCAGCTGTTTCTGTTTCTATTCATTTATCCAACATCAACTGTCAAACATTTCTAAAGACCAAACTGTCAACACCTTTATATTGATGGTTGTTTATGATACAGTTCATTCCCAGGGAAAGTTTCCAACTGGAAATGTTTCCAAAATTCCCCGTCTTAACTTCCCATGGTAAATTTCTAGAAGGTTTCTGGAAATGACTTGAAAATGTTCTGAACCTTTGCAACATCAGAAACCAGTGCTTAAAAAATGTGATCAACATGGAGGCTCAGACAAACAGAGCTGAGATCAGTGTGAGGCAGATTCAGAGTCAGCCCTGAGTCACCTGCTGTAAACTGCTGCAGTGACTCAGGACTGAACACCTGAAATAACTCACTCAGTCTGAGGACATTCACAGGTTCTAACGGTCAGAGGTCAGAGGTCAGAGGTCAGAGCTGCTGGCGATCTGACTGGAGGAGAGACGAACCAATCACAGGTCAGAGGTCGATGCTCTGCTCAGCGACATGAGTCAAAACCAGAAATCAAACCAGCGACTTCTCTGACCCTGCTGGTCCTGAGGAACTACACTACCCAGAATGCATCAGTCTGCATGGACAGGACACACCCAGACACATAAACACACACACTGATCACCTGTCTCCCAGCCGCACGCCTGTCTGTCTGCATCTCACCTGTCTGCCTCTCTGGCCTGTTACCTGTCTGTCTGACCCTCCTGTCTCTCTCTCTGACCTCATACCTGTCTCTCCGCTCACCTGTCTGTCTCTCTCAGTCCATGTTATTGTTGTCAAACTTTCCTGTCTGTCTCTCTGTCCTCCTGTCCTGTAAGCTCTCACCTGTCTGCCTGCAACACCCCGTCTCTCTCTCTCCCTGTCAGACATTACACCGGTCTCCCAGTCTCCTTCCTGTCTCTCTCTTTAGCCACCTGTCTGTCTTCCCACAGTCCTGTCTCTCTCTCTGACCTCATACCTGTCTCTCTGCCTTGCCACCTGTCTGCCTGACCCTCCTGTCTCTCTCTCTGTTTACAATCTCACCTGTCTGCCTCTAAGTCCGTCTTATTGTTGTCAAACTTTCCTGTCTGTCTCCCTGCGCCTCACCTGTCTCTCTCTCTGCCCTCCTGTCTGTCTGCCCCCCCCCCTCCTGTCCAGATCCTCTGTCTGTCTCTCCGCCTGGTGTTGTGTATTTACGCTCTCACCTGTCTCTCCCTCAGCTCACCTGTCTCTCTCTCTCTCTGTGTTTTGCTGCATCAGGCTGCTCTCAGCGTTAAAAACCAACACACACACACTCACACACACACACACACACACACTCTCTCTGCACCCCATCCCATAATAACCACACCTAACAGCTCCAGTGCAGCTGCGTTCAGGAGCAGCAGCAGCAGCAGGATACCGCAGTACACTTCTACCCGACATGCACCACTCCTCCCTCCATCCCTCCATCACCTCCCTCCGTCTCCTACCTGCCGGTGCCTTCTCTTTGCCCTCCATCTCCCGGTGCGGTTCTCTGAGGTGGTCCCCGTCTGAAAATCCACTTGTCCACTTCCTTTCCTTTCCTTGCCTCCTTCCTTCCTTCCTGGATCAGCTGTAGTCAACAAGCGTCGAGCCGGAGAGGATCTGATCGCTGATCAGCCGCTGATAGATCGACACCGGCGGCAGAGAGAGAGGAGGAAGAGGTGGAGGAGGAGGAGGAGGGAGGAAGGAGGGAGGCACCGGGGAGGAACCGACCCGCGCGGGGTTAAAAACAAAACCCACAGGAACAAACCGCGGTGTTTTCTCTGAAATCCTCCTCGCGCTTCTTCTTCTTCTTCTTCGCCGTTTTTTCCTGCTGCGGACGTTGAGGCTCGTGCGTTCACCTGTGCCGTGTCCGCGCGCTGCTGCTGCTGCTGCTTCTCTCTCTCTCTCTCTCTCTCTCTCTCTCTCTCTCTCTCTCTCTCTCTGTGTCTCTCTCTCTCGCGCGCCGTGTTGCTGCAGCTCGAGCCAGGACAGCACAGTGACGTCACCGCCGGAGGAGTTTTTAAGGTGTCATGATGAGGATGATGGAGGGGCGGTATAGGAGGGGGGGGGGCACCCACCCAGAGGGATGTAGCCAGGGTTTTAGAAACACTGAGAACTAAAGTCCGAACTCACCCAAAACTCCGCCCATTCTCTTGTTGAATCGTGTCGTCACGAGCGTCGAAATATGCATTTGTTTATTTTCAGCTAGCTAACCTAAGCTAACTGGTGTCCCTGATCTGAGCTGAGGGTTTTACAGGGTGTTTCCTGTCAGTAAATATCAAAAACAGCTAGGGCCGTCCATTTTCACGTTAGCTGGGTGAAGATCGCGCGCTAATCGGAGCTCGGAAGTTAGAACTAGCAGTGACGTCACCTCCGAGTTAGCGTTCCAGTTGAAAAGTTGGAAATGATGGACGCTCACAGGAAAGTTGTTGCTCTTTCAGAATCAGAACAAATCTGCTCCACCTGAAGAACACCTCAGCTAACGTTGGACTTTAACTCAGACACTTAAAAAGATGTTCACATTTAAACCACGTACCGTTAAACCACGAACATGAACTGATTCAGTCGTATCTCAGACTAGCCGGTTAGCAACAGTTGCTAACAACACTCTACAAACAGCATAGCAACATGTCCACAGATAAACCTGAACAGTTCTCTGTGTCTGACTGACTTCATGTAAACTAATGAGACTGAGCTGCTATAAACAGGAACATTAGCAGAGAGTTCACTGCTGCTGATGAGGAGCAGCCATCTTGGATTCTGATGTCGGGGCTGGTGGAGTTGCTCAGACTTCAGGAGGCGTTCAGGTTCAAACTTCTGACTGGGAACTCAGAAATTAAGACTTTTGAGTAGAACTGGAACACCTCATTAATGAACACACCTTCATGCTAATGTTAGCTAGGTTAGCTGGCTAACATTAGCTGCAGTCATTTCCTCTTCTCTTCCTTGTCACAGTGAAAACAGTAGAGTGACTCTGACTCAGCACTGCAGCACCTGGAGAACAGGTGAGACTCAGAGAACCTGGACCGGGAAACAGGATTTTCATTGGTCGTGATGTCAGGACCTAACACGCAGCCAATAAAAATGTTTTAAACATGTTCGCGTTTCATTTAACTGTTACATTGAATTTTCTGGGTTTTAAATTGTAGCCCCGCCCCTTCCTCCAGGACAAAGAACCAGAGGACGAATCAAAGAGCAGAACATCAGTTTTAGTCAAACGAGACATGAAAGGATAAAAGAACAGATTCACTTATTTCAGGCTGTAAAAGTAAAGTAAGGATGTTTCCTGAAAGCCATGGACTTCATCCACACTGCAGTACAAAGTAAAAACCTGAGTCAGATCAGTTTTTGCTGTGACCCCCCTTTAAACCAGCTCCAGGTCTCCACCTGCTCTCAGTCCCTCAGGTGCTCTGCAGGTAGGTCGGTGGGTTCAGCCTGAGTCTCTGTCTGACTCCATGATGCTGAGATCAGGACTCTGTGGGGGGGTCAGACCATCTGTTCTCCTGGTCTCTGAAGATACCTGGGACCTGAATCACATCCCAGGCAGTCAGAACCTGATCTGGATTCAGCCTCACCTGGAACCAGTCTTTATATGTGATGAGCAGACACACCTGTCCTAAACCTGTGCACGTCAGTCTCCTGTCCTCACCTGGTTGTTGTTGTCTCTGATTTTAAAACTTTATTTAAACCAACAGACTCTGATCTCAGCAGGTGAACAGACGTCCTGAGAGTGTGTGAGTGTGTGTGTGTGTGTGTGTCAGCATATGTTGTGTTTATATTTGGACGGTGATGGATGGTTTCCTGTTGGCACGGCGACCGGTCTGATGACGAGGAGGAAGAACTGAGGAGAGGAAGAGAGAGAGCAGGTGGAGGACAGGTGCTGAGACGACAGGAGAGGAGGATAGGAGAAGAGAGGAGGAGACAAGGAGAGGAGGAGAGGAGACAAGGAAAGGAACTGTGCGTTTGAGACCAACTGGAGAGTGGGAATATTCATGTTTCTGTTTGTAGAATTAAACAGATTAGATTCATCTGGACTGAAACTGATGTGGACTGATGTGGACTGATGTGGACTGAGACTCGGGGACACTCAGGCAGGAGTTTCAGTTATTTTATGAAGTGCTATTTACACCAGTAGTTCCAGGTTACAGGAGGATACAGTCACAGCACCGTTCAGATCTCAGCTCGCTCCGTCTGAATCACACCATCAGAGAGAGAGCTGCTCCATCACTGCCTCCACCCCTCAGTTACACCCTCACTGCCCCCCAGTGGCAGTCAGAGGTACTGCAGTACTGATCATAGATCCCATGAGAGTAAATTCACATAGAAGACGTGGTGTCCAGGTGAGTTTGAACTAGTGGATTGTCAGTCTCACAGGACTTTCAGCTTCTTTAACACATTTGTTCACCAGCAGCTCAGATTTGAATTGTCTAAATATTTGTGGAGCTCACTGAGGTTCAGGGTGACAGGGTGAGTTACACAGGACTCATCGTCACATCGCAGCACCATGTTTTCATCACTCAACGCCCTGAAATATGAGGTTTTTAAAATCTTGTTTGTACGAGATTCATTTTTGAATTTGTGAAGTATTTTGTGATTATCCAGTGGTGTACTGAAGACGAACTGATGGTCAACTGTGCACACAAGCTGTCGTCTTGTACGTACTAATAGAAACTAATTACTTGTTCACACAACATCTGCAAACAAAATGCTAACTTTTGTGCACAAGTTATTGTCTATTATGCACAAGCAAATAATGTTGATGCACAACATAACTTTTGCATAAATTAAAATAGATTTTTGTGCACAACATAATTACCTCTGCGGTCATTAGAATCTTTGTGCAAAGGACAATTTGCAGAGTTTAATTTACAAATTTTGAGCTGAAATTATCTTATATGGACAAGATGACATTACACACGTTAATAACTTCTACACATAACTTATTTATTTATTATCGAGTCTGTGAAAGGTGTAAAAACAGAACAGGTCTCTGTACGGTTCATTACAGCAGGTTTAATAATTACATTTTCTGAGTGGTGGTGAGCACTGCAGCTATTAAAAAGAGACTTTGATTCAACTTTCTGAGTGCTAGGTTTTAGAATTAGAGCCTTTGGAGTTCTTCAGGGTCTGATGCTGGGGCGTAGTCCTGCAGGATAATAAAACTTTATCATCACATCAGATTTACCACAGACTTGTTGTGAACAAGATTTTAAAAGTGGCAATGAGCAGGAAAGAGGTTTGACTGAAGGTCCAGCTCTTTCTACAGAGTTGATGTGGGGAGAGGATCTACAGTAACTCACTGAGAACAGACTGGTTTAAAGACTTTATCTAGACTCTACTGTACAGTGAACTGTAGTGGAGAACCTTCACAGACAGAGGAGGAGCTGCCATCTGAAGGGTGAACCCATCCAAAGTCAAACATTGCATAAAGAAATCCATCATCAGAATGAAGCAGAGCAGCAAGATACAGAGAAAAATAAACTCACAGTTGAAAGGTTCTGAACAAACAGAGAGGAATAAGGTCAAAGGTCATGAAGCTCAGAAGAACAACACACTGATCACATTTTCACCGAGCAGGAGAGGGTGTGGCACTTTAATGGTGTGAAAAACCTCTGAGTGTGTGTTAGTGTTGGTTTGTGGAGGGTTTAGTGTCCTGTGGTGTGTTTGTGTCTTCGTTAAAACCAGCTTTAACTTCTTTTAGTGTCTTAATGCTACATGATGTACGTTTGTGTGTGTGCCTGTGTGTGTACTTGTCGTGTGTGTAGTTTCACTAATTGCACTTGAGAATGAGGGTATGGAGATCACATTGCCGGTCAGATGTCTGCAGGTTTTTTTGGCATTTTTCTGGAAATGTTTGGGACAGCTGAGACGACACGAAAATTGAACAGAAACTGGGGACGACTCTGTGTCAACACAACCAGCTCAGGACCAACTACAACTCCCATGATGCTTAGACACAGGTGCAAAAACAGCAGGTGTCTTGGCGTGTTCCATTTATGTCTGATGTCAGAACTATGAGCGACGTCACCTATGACCTGACTGCAAGAAGCATGAACGGGAACTCATTCAAACGTATCTTGGACTAATCATTGTTAGCAAAACCAGCTCAATTCTTATGTCAGGGTTGGTCCGACTTTCTGAGATGGAAGTCCGACCTTTGGAGGTGTTCTAGTCGAAACATTTGACTAGGAATTCAGAAAATCCGACTTCTGAGTACAACTGGAACACACCATGTGTTTGCCAAGTTCTAGGACATCCCTCTCACTCATGAGTTCTTCTTCAGTCTCACTCTTTAGTCCTGATAAATATGATCTGACTGGTGGGACATCCCACATGACGCCTTCAGACCATTAGAATAAGGCTGGAACCAAATCAACCATCAATGTTTTCGACCAATCAGATTGTGTGGCTGGAAGCTGAGTTCATCCGGAGCTGGTTGAATTAAGTTGAATCGTCAACATATAGACACACAAAAAAAGCAGCGGAAGACAAAAATATTGGTCAGCTTGAAACAAAACAGAAACAGTGAAGCATATTAAAACGTGCGATCACTTCTGACCAAAACAAAGCAAATGGAAGAAAGTGAGAGGAATACGTGAAGAGATGCCAGTGATATCATGTCTAAAGAGATATAATGCGACTCTACCAGGTGACGGTCGTACTGCAGCAGATTAACCTGTTGAACTGTGGAGAGGACTGGAAGTGAACAGTGATACTGTTGGATGGACTCGAAGGTCCTAACAGGTTTGTTTCTGCTCTAAAACCTCATTCAGGTTCAAACCTCACAGCTGTTTCTGTCCTTTAACACGTCTGTAGCTTTCAGGCCTGTTAAATGTTGAGCAGGTGATTCAAATACCCAGCTCTGACTCAGGTCCTGTTTAAAACTGTTGTTATGATGTTAACGTGAAACTGGCCAAACAACAGCAGGTCATTTCCCGTGTTTTAACCAAATTAAATTCCTTTACATGGTGGAGTAGAGAGGGAGTTTTTGTAGTTGTTGCTCCTGCACATCGAAGGAGTTTGTTTAGGATTTTCCTGGAGTTTAAAACGAACTCTGAGCTGACTGCGCTGCTCCTTTCCTCACATCAACAGGCTTAGTGAGTAGTAGTGGGTGAATGTTTTTGAAGGTTCAGCTCATAATGAATGTCACCATGTTGTGTCTCCAGTGATGTGCGAGCCTGAATGTGCGAACGAAGCGTGAAAACTAATGTTCACATCACCAGTTTCATCACCAAGACTGTGTGAGTGAGCACATGATGAAGTATTACTGCAGTATCACTGTGTACTTCCTACTTATCCACGGGTTAATATACACATGTAAAACGTGCAGTACGACCGTTTGTCTGTAGAGCGCCACCTGTCTAATGATATGATACATTATTTCAGAATCAGGACGAACACAACGTCCACCATCGAGAGGAAAGTGTTTTTTACATTCTGTGCAAAGTTAGACATAAAGTAGTCCACACATCTTCATTATCATCATCATCATCATCAGTCTCTATTTCATTTTCTATCTACACACATTGGTGTTCAGTCAGTTTCTATTTACAGTTAGTTTCTAAGACGTTAGTACCATCATCCCCCGGCGGGACTAAGACATTCCTCAGAGGGACAAAATCCACCTTCAGATGCAACTCTGTCGTCTTTACTCCTGGTTCTGAGACCGGACCAACCATTCGGCATCCCCACCTCCTGAAGGTGTTTACAATCTTGTACAGCACAGTCCTGTTCAACAGTCGTGTTGCTGTTCAGATGTGGGGTGAAACCGTGAACAATGTGAACGTGAAAGTCAGTTTTAAATGTTTTAAAATCACAAGGAACAGACAAACTGCTGCCACATTAGGCTGTTATCACCTTCTCATTATGGTCTAATAATTATTATTTTGATATTGTCTCAATATCTGCTTTTAATTATTAGATAGCATCTCATAATTCTATTAAAAATGTTTTCATAATAAGTGTTTTAATGTAATTATCTCTCTAGTAAGTATCTCAAAGTAATGACTTAGTGTTAAGGTTAAACTTGCTGATGATGATGCTCACTTTTACTTAACATTTCTTATGACTCTGATAAGGAGAAAAGTCATTTTCAGAGAATAATGGACAAGTATATGAGATAGTATATATAATTACCATATTAAGTCTTAATTATTAGATAAAATGAGAAGAAATATTTAGTGTCATTTTTGTGTCTTGTGTCAGTTCCAGTTTAACACCTTTACTAAGTAAAGGTGTAGTATGACCTTTTATTCTCTCAGCAGTAAAGATTACATCATATTTTATTTTATTACAGGTAACTGCAGGCTTAAAGTCTGACCATGAACCCAACATAAACTCTGAACAAGCTTCTGTGATGTTTTCAGGAGGCGGTGGTTTTGTCTCATTTCCAGGATCCCTGATAATGACATTAAACTATCGTAACATAGGAGCATGAATTCCGTCTGAAGGTGGATTTTTGTCCTCGTCCTTCAGTTTTAAAAACAACCTGCTGCTATTCATCTGTCTATTTAAAAGGCATTCAGCAGGTAAAAAAACACAGGGCACACAGTGAAAGAGGAGGGAAGAGGGGAGAGGGAATAGAAAAATAAAAAATAAAAAACTGTGGCAGACACAACTAGACGATCACCTCACTTCACTCTGTGGCAGAGAAACATAAAA
Organism: Lates calcarifer; assembly: GCF_001640805.2. NCBI lineage: Eukaryota > Metazoa > Chordata > Actinopteri > Centropomidae > Lates > Lates calcarifer. The sequence continues at coordinate 749,547 of NC_066853.1, forward strand.
AAATGTAAAAAATAAAGTTTCAGAGGAGGCAGGGCACCAGGCGAGGAGAGGGAAGGAAGCAAGAAAGAGGAGGAAGAGGAGGAGGAAGAAGAGGTCTGGGAGAACGTTTTTCAGTCTCAGAAGAATTTGTCGTCGATGCGGAAGTGCGGTCGTGTGACGTCGTCCGGGTTGATGAAGACCGAGATGGATTTGCCAGGATTCTCCGTGACAAGCTGCTGCAGCTTCTTGGCCAGCCGGTCGTCTGGCTGGTTCTCCCCACCGGCGTCGGACTGTGGCGATGGCAGGTTGTTGGAGCTGCCACGCCACTGCAGTTCCACGGTCAGCCTGTTGGCGGCCTTGGCGTGCTCGATGGTGGTGCGCAGGTGCTCGGCCGGGTCGGAGCGCACTGAGGAGAGTTTGCGGGCGTGCAGCATGGCCGTCTCGTCCGACAGGTGCTCCAGCATGTTGCACTGGGGGATGAAGTAGTTCGGACACATCTTGTTGACGAGGCAGTGCTGCAGGTCGTCAATCAGGCCGAGCAGGAAGTGGGCGGAGAAGTCGTCCTGCGCCAGGTAGTTGGCGGGGAGGCGGTCACAAGCCCATAGCATGATGCTGCGCAGGTGGTAAGGGCTGATGGCTTTGGGGCGGGACAGCAGCTTGATGATGATGGCTTTACAGGCCTGGTAGGCCTGCATCAGGCTGGACGAGATGCACTTCTTCAGCTGCACCTCGCTGCGGGCAAACGACAGGCGCCATTCGTTCTCCTTGCGGCCTTTGTAGGAGCAGGCGGGGACAAGGTAGAAACCACTGATCACCTCCTCTTCTGTGATCTTCCCATCCCAGAAGTGGTTTTCCATCAGCCAGCTCTGAGCGACAGCTGGCCAGCCTTTGAACGACACCACAGGGACGATGTCATAGAGCATCCGGCTACTCCCAACACCCAGGATGACAGAGATGATGGTGCCGTTCCTCTCCACCTTTTCCACTCTTGGCATCCCCCTCTGTGGCTTCTTCTGCACCTCCAGCAGCACCAGGGAGATGGACTGGTAGAACCAGTCAGCCACCAGTGTTGGAGAGAAGAAGTAGTTGGTGGTCCCGTTGATGTGGTCGACGATGGTGCAGCAGTCCTTCCACTTGTTGATGGTTCCTTCATCAAAGAGGCGGAGGCTGAGCCAGGAGTGGCCCAGGGCCGAGTGCCTCATATCCAGGGTCACCGGCTGGTTGCGGTCGTGGAGTTTAAGTGCTGGGACCAGCAGAGTGAAGTCCATGTCGTAGTCTGTTCCGCGGGCGTAGACGCTCAGCTCGTCCAGGTCCATGTCCACCACACCCTCGCGAACACCTCCCGACAGGAGGAGGTACTCGTTGGCCACCGGGAGCTTCTGGTCCAATTTCTGGACCATTCCTGAGAGACAGAGAATGAAAGACGGATTCAGAGTTAAAACATCACAAACAAACAGAGAAAACAATGTTGTTTTATCGTGTAACTACATCTTGTCCAGGTATCAGTTGGCTTCAAATTAATTACTTTTCTTATCATCTAACAAAAAATCTCTTCCTGTCACACCTTTCTGAAACCAGATTCAGAAGTTCTGATGTGTTCAACAACTTTAGTGCATTTCTGAAAATGACAAGGGGGTCCAAAATTGTGTTTCTGTCTTCCTGTATCACAATACAATAGTGTGAATGTTTGTGTCAATGGTTTCGGTCTCGGTTTCAGAATCGTTACTGTATTTCTCACTGCTACCAAGCAGATGGTGACAACACAACAAAAAAGGAGCAGCCATTAAAAAGAGAGGAGGTAGATTAAACCGTAAGCTATTGTCACTTTTACATATTTGGATTGTTGGGACTATCACAGCAGATGGTCTTTAAGCATTAAGCAAAATATGAGGTGAATGGCAAGTCAGGACAATATTTTGTTGATTTATGAACAAATGTGAGAGTTAATTCTACGTCTACGTTGAGGTAAATGTTGACATTTAAATAGACTTTTTTAAGCTCAAGGTTTGTTTACTGTCTTTCTTTCTCAGTAATAATAGAGACAGTTAAAGTGTTCAGTCTGAGCTGTGGGATAGAGAGTGTTTGCTTTTCTGCTTCAGTTGCTGAGCTAATGTAATATAATGTAGTCTTATACAGCTGGAGTCTGGTGTTAAAGCTCCAGGCCAGACAACACTGTGAGTGTGTCAGCAGATGCCCACAGTGTCTGTGGCCACACACAGCTACACAATCACCAGCTAACACTGGTCCAGAGACTCTTCAGTCAAATCAGGTCTAGTAGGATCCTGTTGCAGTGCTGCCAGTCTCAGGTCTGTTTGGGTCTGTTCAGGTCCAACATAGTCTGGATCGAGTCTTATTATCATCAGGTCTCTTTCAGATCAGATCTCTAGTTTTGAGTCAGGTTTAGGTTGGTTTTTGGGGTCTGTTTGGAGCCTTTAACGTCTGGACTGCATCAGACCGGACAGGTCATTGTGTTCGCCCTCAGCAGTCGGACTGGATCAGTCTGGACTGGTTTTCCGCTCTGCTGAGCTAAAAGTGAAGAGACACACACAGTTTCTGGCTGATGGCTGCATTCCTGTGCTGTAGTGGTCACGCTGTTTTGGTTTGGAGGTTTTCACTGATTCTCAGAGACTGGTTGAACTGAAGGACCACAGACAGAACCTGCTCTGGATTCTTGGTTTTTGTATTAGTTGTGTTCACTCTGCATCTTCCTGCCGACTGTAACAGCACAGTAATCCATTACAACTAAACCTTTGTACAGGAAATATAAGTGAAAGTTGTGGCACAATGAACAAGCCTGTGTTAATCTGTAACATGTTTCAGCCTAAAGACAAAACTGCTGACTTCACATCCAGCTGAATAGTCCACGTTTTTACATTGATTTACTTCCCTACATGCAAACCACTGATTTCACTTAATTCACGAGAAACTCACCCTGCAGAGGGCTGGAATATGTGTTAGTGTGCACTACAGAGGACCTCATCTACTGAGTAAATCTTTCTGTTGGTCTTATGGACAGAAAAGTTTTGAACTGGACCCAAGTCCAAATTTTCTAAGTGGCCTGAATATTTATGAAGCTGGACTTTATTGATCACATCTACCGTAATTCCCGGACTATTGAGCTGACTGGATTGGGAATGTCAGTGGTTTGTGCCCTTCCATCTTCCTGCAGTCAAGTTTTAAACTAATCACAGAGGTCTGCAGGTCATTGACAATATCCTGGTCTTTGTTTGCAGCGGGAGCGATGGCGTACAACACAGTATCATCAGCATAAAAAAGACATTACATGTGCTGAGCTGGAAAAAGAATATTACTCATGTACAGGGTAAACAGCAGAGGGCCTAGAACTGATCATTGAGGGACACATCAACCATCTCAACTATCAGAAACATCAAACCCAGCACAAAGCAGCTTAGTTAACAAAATGAATGTTAGGAAAACAGAGAAGTGGGATAAACTCCTTCACTGCTGACGTGCTGTATTTTTCTTATTGTCAGCAAATCCCATGAAAAGACTAAAACCAACAATGCATTAACTGGTCCCTCAGTACTTTCCGACTTCCTCCGCCTGTGGTCTGTGGCTCTGAGCCTCAGCCCCTTTGACTCTTACTGGACATAAATCTTTAAACACAGCTCACAAATATCTAGTTTTATTTTAGACAAAGGTTCGGTGATTTCCCCAAAACAGTTACTCAGCTACCTCAATAAGTAATATATATAACATATGTACAGGAGCAGCAGCTTGGGACAAAGGTGAGGCAGACAAGTGGCATACACAGTACGCAACAGAATATTATTATTATTATATTATTATTATTGGTTTCATTGGGAAAAATAAGAAAAACACCATATGTGCCCTATAAGTCAAATTCCTCTTTTAACAACTCTGTGGGTCTACAAAGAGAAAGGTATTATGGGTAACTGTAGATCACAGCTCCCAAACCTCAACAACTCATTGTCCAGAGTCGAAGCCCATTTCACCTAAGTTACTGCAATTATTCGTTTTTTCCCACCAATCCAAACAAACGCCACACGACAAACACAAGCTGTGAAAACACCGGGACCATTTGTTGTCCCCCAGTCTGGACGTTTCTGGGGCCTGTTGTTATTTCTGTGTGGACGTCAGACAGGATGAGACAGATCTGTCCACACAGTGATGGCTGAACTTCAGATAAATCTAATTTATATTTGAAGCTAACCTGACAGATCAGTTGGCAGACTGTCAGTATGTTCAAGAAAAACGGACTAAATTTAACTGCGTGGTTCAGTCAGATGGACATTTTTCCTGTGAGTGTGTTTCTCTGTGTGTGTTGGACTATTTTAATCCAGTTCTTGGAGGAGATCCAGCGTCATAATGAAACTCAGGAAATGTTTTTGCTGATCACATCTCACATTCCTGCTGTTCATCCTCCATGTTTCCTCTTTCTCTCAGTTATTATCACGACGACAGAATTATCTCTGATGTTAATAAAGTTTTATCGAAGCAGCAGAGTGACCTCGCTCTGTCAGGACGCACTTTGTCTCTGATGTTATTAACCCAGCAGACGGGTCAACGACGCCTGGTTCTATCTTGCAGAGCTGCACTGACTGACATATGATCACGATTTCTGTTCCCATATTGATCGATCTCAATATTTATCACAATATAATTTGAGAGTTTGAAGATAATGACTGAAGTCTAAAGAAACTTTGGTAACTAAAAAATGTAAATTAAAAAAACCTGTGACTCTGATCACAGATTTCTCTGATAGGACCTTCTATATAGAGGAGCAGATTAGACAGTCAGCAGGTTGTGAAAAGTATTTCCTGTCTGGGAGTTCGTACCTACAGTCCAGAACTTTATTTTCCATTGTGTTGAGGGGTGTCATGACTTTAAATGAAAAGTAGGAAACTGTGTTTGTTATGTCACTTCTTCGACATCGGTTTTCATTGGGAGCAACAGACCCAAAAGACGACAGATGTTAGTATTGGTACAGCCCTGTTAGCTGTTAGCCCTGTTAGCTGTTAGCTCTGCTAGGACTTGGTGTGGACAGTCAAACATCCTCTCTGGGATGAAGCCACCTAGTGTTCTGGTGGTGTAACTGCACAGCGACACAGACACAAGCACCAGTAGAAATGCTTACAACAAAGTCGATCGTACGCAGAAGTTTAAACCAAGCAAGACAAGAGAAAGAAGCTGAAACAAAAACTCAGGGTCACCGAACGCAACTCAAATCAAAGTCCTCTGTCGGCCAATCAGATTCCTCCTGTTAGATGTAACTTAAACTCTGTATTATGAGGAAGATGCATCATTCATGACATTTCCTTTCATCTCCATTCATCTATCTGGGTTTTAAATTGTTGGTCAGGACAAAACAAGACACCTGAACACATCACCCTGTGCTCTTCGTTGTTGTGTTGGATGTTTATCAGTTGTGTTATGATACAAACAGATAAACTAACTTGTTACCTGTACCTGAAACACCTGAATCCCAGGCTGAACGGAGGATGAAAATATTTGTATATAAAATATTAGTTGTGTTATTGTCTTGCAGTTCTGATATATTAGTTTATATCCCTGGTTATTTGTCTGGTAGCTGGGTGTTCTGAGGAGATATTTTCGCTCGGTCAGGACCTTGAACGCATCTCTGACCTGAGTCAGGACTGCATCACCTGCTCAGGTGAACCAGCCTCAGCACCTGCAGGAGACAAACCGCCGCAGAGTTCTGACTCACGGCTCAGATCTACAGTCACACCCGGTGTAAACCCCCGGTGCTGGAGGCTGAGGGTTCAGGGTGGAGACAGCTCCGTCAGCCCGGTGTGTATCCCCGTTAGATAACGGCGCTGTGCCCGGTGTGTGTGTGTGCTCCCTCACCCAGCATAGAGAAGATGAAGTCCTTGGCCGTGTGGATCTCCAGAGCCCGCTGGTCGTCGTACTCCCGCTGGTCGTGCTTGCTGAACTCCTGGATGAGCCGGTTCAGGTCCTCCATGCGGGCCGCCGACCTGAAGTCGAGCTCGGGCCCGACGCCGCCGCCGCCGTGCGGCAGCCTCCCCGCGGCCATGGTGGGGCTGTTCCCGAGGCTGCCCGCCGAGCCAGCCCGACCGGAGAGAGCAGGGGCCGCCATCTTTCCTCCGCGGTCACACTCTGGTTCTCTGCTGCTGGTTCCTACGGCCGCTGATCTGTACCGAGCCGAGCCGAGCCGAGCCGAGCCAGACCAGACCAAACACAACCACCGGAAACAACCACTCCACTTCCGCTGCTCGCCGCCTTCAGAATAAAGTGCGCAGCCAAACAAAATATGTGATTGTTTTTTCATTTATTTTATGACATTTACCGGTAACAGGACATCAGCTGAGCTCCACAAACAAAATGTGGAATTTGTCGATTAAAAAACAAAGAATTCAGTTTAAATGAAAATACTGTCCGATAATAAATGAACATGAATGATAAACAGTTACTGAGGTTTAAATTGAGCAATTCCAACATAACGAACTGAAGTGAAACAAATTCTTCCAGTCTCCTAACATTTTTATAAACTGAGTTGTATAATTATATCCCTGACTGTATGGGATATATGTTTAATTCTTCGTGTGTAAAACTACTACGTCTACTAATAAAGTTAATGATAATACGAAATAATAATAATAATATTTTCTCATTTGACAGTGAAATGTTTACTGTACTTTGATTTTTTTTATTTTGAAAGTCTTCAGCGGAAGTGTAGGTGTGTGTGTTTTTGACGCTAACGTCACCGCTGTCTGTTGTTTTGTTTTTTCCAGGTGTGCAGTGTCGCTCTCTGTCCTCCAGGGGTCGCTCTGCCCCCGGAGCTCAGCCCCGTGTTGACCCGGTAATGAACGACCTGCCGGGGTGGACGGGTCGGGGTCACCGGGCTCCAACATGGCGTGGAGGAGCTGCTCCGTCCTGCTCAGACTGACCGGAGAAGATGTTTTACGGAGCTCCGTGAGGGCCGGCAGGTCAGTGAGCACAGCCGGAGAGAGGCAGCCTGTTCCGGCTGACAGACAGACGCAGCCCTGCTGCTCGGAGTTAGCTTTGTTAGCATCAAGGACAGTTTGTTTAGCTGGTATTAGCTAGCTAACATTAGCCTGGCAGCTAACAGAGCTAACTGATCTCTGTTTGGGGTTTTTAATGTTTTAACTTGTTCCAGATTCGATGTGTGCGCGTTTATTGATCATTTATTGATCAGTTAATCATAGAAGTATTTATTAATTTGTTCAGTTTTAGCTGTCACAGTGTTAGATCTGGATTTGTCTCAGTTTCAGTTACAGATTCATATTAATTCAAATTAATATTTCACGTTTGTGTTGTTTCCTGTTGTTATATCTTCACTGTGTTATGACCCATAAACGCTGATATTTAAGAAAGAAGCTGCAGTGGTGAAACAAACATTTTATTTATTAACCTTCATTTATTAACAGGTCGATTCAATCAGTAGAAAATCAGCAGTAAAATTAATATTTTTGTGTTGTTAATAAAAGTTTGACTGAGATGAAACTGTGTGTAAAGAGTCTTTAGTTTGTCTGGGATGATGTGGTCCAGATTTAACCAGGTCAAATACATCCAGACCTGGTTCAGTGTGGTCTGGATGTGGGAGGAAAAGTAGTAAAATCAACCTTTATTGTTTTGATAAATAAGTTGAAAGTTAGTTTTAAACAGTGTAAAAATCGAATCAGCTTCAGATAACTCCAGAATATTTAAACCTCTTTAAATATTTGTTTTAATGGATCAATCTGCTGTAAAATCTACATTTTCTTCCCTAAAACAACATTTGTCACCAGTGGATCATCGTCTGTGTCACACATCTCCAGCTGCAGTAAATAAACAAATAAACAAGTAAAGAAAAGGGATTAAATGGACTTGGATGTTTGAGAAGTTAAAACTAATAAACTAATCAATAATATTTCTGTGGATCAGTTGATCATCGATGTTTCCAGCTCGTCGTCTGTGGTTGAAGTTCTCTGTCTGTCCACCAGGTGGCCTCACAGCCTCCAGCACAGATGTGGCTTCAGAAAAGCCGCCAGAAAACCAGAACCCAGGAAGGTGGAGGAGGACCTGCCCCCCCCACACACAGAGTCCTCCGAGGTCCCGGTCCAACGCCGGACCTCACCCTCCTCCCCCTCCCCCTCCACCCACAGGGCCCAGCAGGCTCCGCCCAGCCCCCCCCGCGCCTTCAGTCGCCTCTTCAGACCGCTGGTGTTCACTGTGGGGGTAGGTGATGTTTACCCAGTGGTGATGTCATCAGGTGAGGTGTGACGTCACGGCAGGTGTTAACTCCATGTCAGTTTACAGGCTGCTCCTTCGGCTCGGCGGCCATCTGGCAGTACGAGTCCGTCAAGTCCCAGGTGAGGAACTTCTTCAACGACATCAGAGCCGACTGGATGGAGAAGATGCACCCGCCCAAACGAGGAGACGTCCGCAGACAGGTGAGCGGTCCCCATTACCCATGATCCTCCTCTCCTGCAGCAGGAACAAACACCAAACTGTTTCTAACTCTTGATATCTGCGTCAGTCTCCTCCCCCTTCTGGCCGTGAGAGGAACAACACAAACACTGTCGACTTGAGCTCATGACGCCATCGATCGCTTTCTGTTTTAGTCTGCAATCCTTCCTCTGAACACCGAGTTCCTCTTTTATCTTCTGAACTTTTTAATTGATGATCGATTGTTAATTGATACGTCGTTAACGGGGTCATGTAGCGTGTCTTGAAGCAATAGAAGACAGGAAGCACATTGTGATTGGGTAGTTGCCACCATGTTGTTGTTCACACAGAACCAAAATATAAGACAGGTGCCATAGCTAGTGCCAGCTAGCATTAGGCTAACGTTAGCCGTTCCCTCGTTCAACAGGATGAAGTAAATATTGGGGAACGTGAGCTCCTGAAAATCAGGTGACTGTTTGTTGTGTTCGTTGTTGTGTGTCCAATTGTCTCTATTTACTCTAAATAACATCCTGTGAACCTTCAAAATAAAAGTCATTCAGAGCTGAATTTGTTTTATGAATTTCTACGTTAAACAAAACAAATGATAAAACAAAGTGTACATGTGCAGAGGAGGGAGAAATTAGACACAACAGGTCAGAAATAAAACAGGTGTGTACATTAAAAATATGAAATAAGAGAATAATGACACTATTTGACTGTAGATGTGAAGTGTTTTTATTCAAGGCTCTGATTGGCTGTTTGTCTTTCAGATCAACCAATGGTGGAGCAGCCTGAGCGAGGGTCAGAGGACGATCACAGGTGAGACGACACACGATCAACCTCGCAGTGAAAACACGTCGTGTCCTTCAAAATAAAAGCTTTGTTTTTAAACAGTATGCCCCTCCTTTTTTCCCAGGGATCATTGCTGCTAACGCCGTAGTGTTCTGCTGTTGGAGGATACCGTCTCTGCAGCGCACCATGCTCAGATACTTCACCTCCAACCCGACCTCCAGTGAGTGTCTGCCTCTAACACCAACCTGTGACCGCCCTGTCTGTTTCTCATGTTTGTTTGTTTGTTGTTTATTTGTTTGTTTGTTTGTTTATTCCTCCTGCAGAGACTCTCTGCTCTCCAATGCTTCTCTCCACCTTCAGCCACTTCTCTTTCTTCCACATGGCCGCCAACATGTACGTCCTCTGGAGCTTCTCCACCAGCGCCGTCTCCATGCTGGGCAGAGAGCAGTTCCTGGCCGTCTACCTGTCTGCAGGTGCTGTTCACCTGGAAACACCAGACTGTAACAGACCAGACCCGCTCTGAAAGCACCAGTCACTGATGTTGTTCTCTGTCTGTCCAGGTGTCATCTCTACGTTCGTCAGTTATGTGAGTAAGATGGTCACAGGGAGGTTCGGTCCGTCTCTGGGAGCGGTAAGCAAAAAATATCTCTGCTCTTTAATGGAATTAAAAACAACTTAAAGGAAAACTTTATTTTCCCTTTTTTTCCTTTGCTATATGTCAGTACCAGACTCCATTGAGAAAATTAAGAATTTTACCAAGCAGAAGCTGGAAGGAGTTACTTGTTTGTTTGTGTTACTGTGTGGTACTTGTACTTCAGTAAAGTATCTGATTACTTCTTCCACCACTGAAAGTCACACAGTAACACAGACACACTAACAGATGGAGGCAGTGGTATTCCAGCAGCTCCTGTGTTCTGCTCAGTAAAATTCTTGTTTTTGTCAATGGAGTTTGGTATTGATTTTTAGCGATGTTTGGGGTTAAACAGACACACAGGGAAACAAGGCCCAGGTCAATAATCAGTTGTAGTAGAATCAAGTTATTAATCTGTGTGAGTGTGTGTTTTCAGTCTGGAGCCATCATGACCATCTTGGCCGCCGTTTGCACCAAAATGCCCGACGCCAAACTGGCCATCATCTTCCTCCCTATGTTCACCTTCACCGCCGCCAACGTAAGACTCCTCCTCCCTTCGCCTCACCCTCCCTCCCTCTCTCTAACTCCACAAAACCTGATCCTCCGTCTTTGTCTCTCCGCAGGCGCTGAAGGCCATCATCGCCATGGATACGGCCGGTCTGGTTCTGGGCTGGACGTTTTTCGACCACGCCGCTCATTTAGGAGGAGCCATGTTTGGAATGTGAGTCCCAAACATTAAAACTCAACACCTCCTCCTCCTCCATGTTTTCATGTTCATCTGCTGTAAATTTTCACAATAAAAGCCCTCTAATAGTTCCTCTGCTCTGTCCTGCAGCTGGTACGTCCTGTTCGGTCACGAGTTGATCTGGAAGAACCGAGAACCTTTCGTCAAACTGTGGCACGACTGGAGGACTCGAGGAGGACCAGGAGGAGGAGGAGACCAAGGAGGATCCATGTAAGACTGGGACTGACGGAGGGTCGGGATAAAACCATGTAAAGATGTATAAATGTACAGAGAACAGGACGACAGCAGGTGGGACGGTTCAGGTGGACTCACCTGGATTTAAAATAATGACTCATGTCTGTATTTATAAAAAACTGATCCAGATTTTTGTCTTTTCTGCTCACATGTTGTCTCTGTGTAGAGAAGTCATCACAGCTGGGACTGAAAGTGATTATTTAATGATTATTTGGCCAATTAAAGAGATGATAAGTCAGCGGTAGATCCCAGAGTCCAAACAAAACCCCAAACCCCAGATCCCAGAGTCCAAACAAAACCTCAAAGAGTTTATAAAGAAAAACCAGAGAACAGGTCATCCTCGCTCTGGAATTTTAATCTTAAGAATCGATTGTTGTTGTTTCTTGTTGTTATTGATTAATCAGTGATTGAAAACTCTAATGAGACGTGCACATTTTCTACAGTAGAGCTCAGAGTTTGTAGAGCTGTGTGCAGAGAAACATGTAAAATAAGATTTAAATAAAACAGTGTATCTGATTCAGAATAATTTTTCTGTTTTGATATGAAGCTGCTGACTGATGGTTATAAAGGAGGTTGATCTGCGCTGTCAGAGGAATATATTTACGTTGTACCACATTGATAAGTACAGATGAACAGGCTAGCTAGCTTACATTAGCATATCAGATTTACTGGCTAGCTAGCTTACATTTAGCATATCCTATTTAGCGGCTAGCTAACGACTGTATAAAGACATGTAGATGCACTTTTTGCTGGTTAAACTTTAACTAAGCTGTAAAATAACATCCACAGAGGTGATTAAAATGGTGTCATGAAGGCAAGAACAATCACTGTCATTACAAAACCAACAGCAACACAGGACCAGCCTGTGTCAGAAGAAGCTGAGGTTCAGTTCAGTTTTCATAAAGTTAGATTTAAAATTTGTGAAACATGACGTCAGTTTGATAAACAGAAACTCTGAAGGTTAAAGTCCACAAACTGTCACACAGACAAACACTGATGTTAATGTGTGTGACTCAGACTGAACCTGATGATCACACATTCAGTGTTTTTAATTATTACTGTGTCTGTTAGACTTAATGTAGCAGAGAAAACATTAAAGTCAAAGACTGAATTCAGAATATAAGTCTGTATCTGCTGTATTTAATCAGATCCTTTGGTCTCCTCACAGTAAACTAATCAAAGTCAAACTGCTGCATTCAAAGTTGTACCTATAATAAAAGTCAAATTATATCAGGTCAAGTCAGTTTTATTTAAACCGTCTTTACAGTGTGAACAGAATATTAAACCTTTTATATTTAAACATTGGATTCAGAAAAACTGGTAAGTATTTATTATGAACAACACCAGCTGTTAGTTTGTTAGTTTGAGCAGAATATTTATAGAAACATAAAATCACAGATACCTTCTGTTTTAATAAACACATGGAAAATAAGATGCAGTCATGTTCTGCAGAAGATTAATAAAAACAGTCCTCAACCCAAAGATATTTCATTTACTGTCGTATGTAACAAAGAAAAGCAGAAAATCCTCTGTGATTCATCAGTTATCAAAACAGATTTTAATGATCTGTCAATCGACTGATTAATTAACTAATCAGTGCAGCTCTAATACAGTCAGTCACTTCATGAGCTCTGAGCATGTTTTCTGTGTAAGAGCTTTAATATTTTCTCTGCAGGAAACTGTCAGATCAATTTAGTTAAATTATAAAAAACAGAAACACTCCTGAACTGGAGATGAACCTGAGGCCAAATACTGATAAATATAAAAAGATAAACACATCACAAACAAACTGTCTTCATACAGGTCCTTTAAATTTCTTATTAACTTCTTTATTAACTTCTTTATTGTAACTACACTGGACGTTTTCCTGGACGCGTCAACATAAAAACATTTTCTCCAGATTGTTTTAAACTGGTTAAAAGTAAAAAAGGTTTATTTTGTGTAACGAGGCTGAAACCAGCTCATAACAAACAGAGCTGCAGGTGAAACTGTGATTCCAGAATGTCAACACTCATGTGTGTTCAGCGCTGGTTCGGCCTTTCCCAGAGTTCATCGACCCTGAACAGACCTCACAGGACCAGGTCAGGTTCACACTGAGACTGTTCCACATCACAGAAACCAGCAGGACCAACGGCAGGAGACCAGGACCGACTCCAGAGACCGAAAACCAGGACAAAACCTCATCCAGCTCCTGATCTGAGCTGACGGTAAGACCTCATGAATGTGTTCTAACGAATCTCTAAAGGACGGAAACTAAAAGGCTTCGTTTGAACGTTTGGTGATGAAACACAGACGTTAGAACTTCAAATGTTTCTCAGTCTGAACTTTAGACTTTAGTTCATTAGTGAAAATCCAGAACTGGTCTTTACAAATATGTTCAGGATTTAAATTGTTTGGTTTTAGGAGGTAGTTTTAAATTAAGGGGCTGTGGAGGTCAGCAGGGTCAGATGGATGGAACCTAAAGATTTACTGTAACTGATTAAACATGACTGAAACCACCACCAGGACCAGGATTTGACTGGTCCTTAGCAGCGTTTTATAAACCTAATTCACTTTGTATGTAAACCGTGTTACAGGATAAAGCAAAGAGAAAGTTTTCTTATTGTAAACAAAACAATAATCGTAACGCAAAATCCAGTCTCCTCTCTCCACCACAATGGAAGTCTCAGAAGTCCTGTAAGGACCAGAGTTTATCTGCTGTAGGTTTTATTTTTCCTATCGTCTTGAACAACTTAAATAACTAGAATTAATCCGCCACTGAAAGTAGTCCACAACTAATGCACTATTCCTTCCTGTTTGATAAAAACTACAATGACCAGCTTTAGAAAACTACTGAACCTGTTTTTAAAAATGAAACTTTATCTATGTGAGGTGTTGGAAAGATTTACATCTTCATTGTTGCTTTAAGATTTGTTGACAAACAAGAAAAATGTTGAAGAAAACCAGACTTAACCTTAAACCAGGACAGCCTAGAAGGACCTGTAGTCCTCCACCTCTGTGTCAGGGAAAGTCTCATGTGAACCACAACCACTTTATAAAATGTTAATATGTAAAAAGAAGAAGAAATATAAAGGACTGAGAATCGAACCCTAAGGAACTCCACAAGTGATTACTGACACTGTCAGTGCGAGGGTCTTGGTCCTCTGTGTCTGCTGGATGTAGGAGTGGACAGCTGGTTGCTAACATGTTACCCACAGCTACTTCAGAAGATCAGTGTGGTTGGTGCTGTTGATAATCCTCCAGGTGTTTCCAGGTGTGACAGACATAAAGCAGCATGGCGGTGGGCCTGCAGATTGTGGGTCTGGTTCTGGGCGTGGTGTCCTGGTGTCTGCAGTCCAGCTGTACGTCCTCTCAGGTGTGGAAGATGAGGAGTCAGGTGGAGTCTCTCACCAGCAGCCAGTGGCAGTTTGAAGGTCTGTGGATGAGCTGCGCTGCCACCTCGCTCGGGTCGGTCCAGTGCAGCAGGTTCAAGACGGTGCTGGGACTCCCGGGTGAGGACGCCGACACATCAACACTCTGTCGTTCTGGGTTTTTGTTTGTTTCTTTTTTTTTACATCTGCAGCCTTTAAAACGATGTGTTCTTCCTCCCAGCTCACCTTCAGACCTGCAGGGCTCTGATGATCCTGTCCCTGTTGGTTGGTTTCGCCGCCATCATCGTCTCTGTGCTCGGACTGAAGTGCACCAAGATCGGCAGGACCTCGGAGCACGCCAAAGACCAGATCGCCCTGAGCGGAGGAATCCTGTTCATCCTGTCTGGTTTGTGGCTCTGGGACTGTAGTGGGTTTACAGAGAGACCTCTACACCTGTACCTGTCTACTCTTTAGAAGTCCAGATGTGCTGCTCAAGGCCTCAGTTCATCAAACCTTAGTCACTGTCTCTGCCTTTTCTTCTGTGGATTTTAACTTTAAACTTGTTCCTCAGTGTTTTGTGGAAGAGATTCCTCCTCAGCAGAGTCAGCAGCAGCGTTACTGTCAGTTTCAGGTCAGGACGTAAATATAATGTCAGAATCTGAATCAGAATCAGAAATACTTTATTTATCCCTTGCAGGAAATTGTTGCAATATAGAAATATATAGAGAATATAGAAATATCCCCCTGAAAACTAAAAGAAAACTAAAAGACGTCTAGTTGCTTTCAACTTTAGCACATAGGACTACCATGACCTGGTGACTGAGAACCTACACGTAGCTGTCGCTACGTAGCTAATATTAGCATCAGCAGCCATTTGCTGAAGGAAACATCAGACTTCATTCCTTTATTCACCAACAGCTGTCTCCAGAGATGGGAAACAACACCAACGTTTGCTTCTAGTTCCATCACCTCTTTTACTACAGTTAGCATGCTAACCAGCTAGCCCCGCTAGTCTCATTACTTTCCGATAGCGACTCACTGCAGTGTAATAATTGTATTTACAGTTGTGGGTGTAAGTGATTGGTGAGTTTGTTCAACCATTATAAGGCGTCAGTGTTGCTGTTGTGAGTTTCTGTCCGTTCAGTGTGAGTTCTCTCTCTCAGGTCTCTTCACTCTGATCGCCGTGTCGTGGTACGCCGCCAGAGTCATCCACGACTTCTACGACCCGCTGCGTGGAGCAGTCAGGTCTGTTTCACACCTTTACACCTGCTGCTGTCAGTGATGATGATGGTGATGATGATGATGATGATGATGATGATGATGGTGATGGTGATGATGATGATGATGATGATGGTGATGATGATGTGATGATGGTGATGATGGTGATGATGATGATGATGATGATGATGGTGATGATGGTGATGATGGTGATGACGATGACACTGTGCTGGTGCTGCAGGTTCGAGCTGGGTACTGGTCTGTATCTGGGCTGGGCGGCCTCGGGTCTGGCCTTACTGGGAGGATCTATGCTCTGCTGCTCCTGCAGGAAGTCCTCCTCCTCCTCCTCCTCCTCCCCTGCTCGGTAAACCCACTGCACCACACAGGAACACTGACTTGTGTAGTGCTGGGCTCTGTCCACAGGGGGGCGCCATCAGACACAGAAACAGATTTAAAACCTGTAACCTCTCGTCTCCTCCTGCAGCCAGTTTTCATACAACTTCACCACCACGAGCCGAGGACAGAGCATCTACAGAGCAGCTCCGGCCTCCGACAGCAGCTTCTCCAAAGCTTACGTCTAAAACTGCTTCCTGTCTGAAACTGTTTCAAGAAGCCTCTGAGTTTCTTCTTTCTGGAAATGAAACCAACGTGAGATGAGTTTTTTATTGTGAAGGAAACTGATCCTTTGATTTCAACCTGATCCTTTTGTATTAGTGACGTCTCTGAATATCAGGATGAGGATTATTATGAACTGTTGTAAATAAAACCTTTCCTCATCTTTTTTTTTTATTTTCAGATCTTTGATTTGAAAGTTTCTCTGGTTCAGAAAGTTGAGATTAAAGCCTGATTATAATCTTTATGATTCACACTCTGCTGCTTTGGTGAGAGAAGTGAATGATCCAGAGTTTGTAGAAACCTGATTCAAAATACATGAACTTAAATTTAGCCAAAACCAGTAAATAAATACAGAAAAAAAGAATAGCAGAAAAAAATCTAGTAAAATATGGAATAAATGTGGATAAATACACATAATAAAGAAAAACAAATGAACGAATCTTTCTTATTCATGAATGAACATTTATTTATTTCCTCTTCATTATTTTCTTTTATTTTTTTACCCACTGGCTCAAAACTATAAAAATATTTCAATAAAATGAATCAAAATAGTTCACAAACTGACTGTCAGTAAATATAATGATGTTATATAAATGATTATTTTAACTTTCAGGTGTTTTTTTCTTCATGTTTGCACAGGAAACAGCTGGTGATTGTTTTACAGCAGAGAAATCTCTCACCACATGTTCATGGAGGGAAATTTAATCCAGACTCTGACTCTCTGCAGAGAGAAGAGAAGGGAGACGAGGGGAGACGAGGGGAGGGATGGACTGACTCCTCTGTGCCTCTTAAAGCTCTGTAAACTGTGTTGTTGTTGTTGTTGTTGTTGACAGTCCAGACCTCAGAGACCTCGGAGACAGAGTCATGGTTCAGGTACCGTCTGGTGGAAACTCCCTGTCCCCAGATGAACAGAAATCTATGGAGGCCTGCTGGAGGAAAAACACTTCATTCACTTAAAGCCATGTGAGATGTTCTACCTTCAGATGTCACCAGAGGAGCTCTGTGGACACCAGAGAGGAGGTTTGGGTCAGTTTGTAGCAGAACAAACACTGAGACCTGAGCGCTGATTCTGTCTGAAGGTTTGGTTCCTGCTGCTGTTTGGGATCAGAGTGAAACCTGACCCAGGTCTTTGAACAGGAAGTAGATTTATTTTAAGCAAATCTGATTGGTTTGTTCCTCTGAGACTTTGATCGTGGTGACAGAGGTTGCCGCCATCTTGTTGTTATTTTGTTAACAGCAGAAAACAAAGACGACAGGTCTGAGTTTAGTGAAGTTTAAGGTTCAGAAAACCCAGACTGGTTCAGTCCTTCAGAGCCCGGGTCTGAGTCTCTGTTGTTTCATAATCTGTCCATGATCAGTGTGTACAGTGTGTAGTTCCGCCACCTCCACAAGTCCAGGGTGTGGTGTGTGTGTGTGTGTGTGTGTGTGTGTGTGTGTTGGGGGGGTCGGTGGTCGGAGGAGGAAGAGGAAAAGATGACCGTTTCCTGCTGCAGCTAGAAAATAAAACAAACAGGAAACAGTGAGCAGAGAGCTCAACAAGGAGCGAGTGGAGACGAGTAGAGACCAGGAGAGAAGAACACAGTGGACAGGAGAACAGTGGAACCCAGTAGAACCCAGCAGAACCTGGAGAACTGCAGGTCAGACTGAGCAGAGGACAGAAGCTGCAGATCAGATCAGATCAGGAGAGTAGAGAGCAGTAAAGGCTGATCTGAGGACAGTAGAAACATCTGCAGGAACATCAGGCCTGAGGGAAACACAGTAGAACCCAGCAGAACCCTGACACACACACATACACACTCACTCACACACACACACACACACACACTGTGTGGACGCAGAGATGTCACAGTCCTGAGGAGAAGACATGGATTATTATCTTTAATTCTACAGAAGAAGAAGAAGAGAAAGGTAAGAGCTGCTTCGTCCAATGACGACGTTTTTCATCTGTTTTATTAAAAAAAAAACAAGTGACAATGAAATAAATAAGAATAAAAACACACCAAGAGAAAATGTATTAAAGTCATATTTGTTATTCATGAAATGAACAGTGTCCAGATCTGAGTCTAGAATCTCAAGGATCATTAAAACAGTTCAATGAGTTTTAATTGTTATTTATGGGATTAACATGAGATTAAACATCTTCACATGTATGAAGAGACTTTTACCAGAAACAGGAAGTAACCTGTTGCCATGGTTTCAGTGAGTTACACTGTGGGCTACAACTTTAGCATCAGTTTTAGCCTTATAGTTGTTCATACTTTGGAAAATGAAAGATGCAGAATGATCTGCGATCAGCTCCTGGTGTCAGCGTCTCTGTGGATGTTCAGACGACTCTCACTGCTTCACTGTGACACTGAAGGAAAGTTCAAACCAGGAGGATTCTGGATGGAGTTCTGCAGGTAGAGGGAGCGTCTGTGTGAGGATGAAGTGTCCTCGCTCAGTCGGAGTAGAAGCAGCTGAACTCACAGGTGGAGGTGTTGACAGACTCAGTCCTGCAGCTTTTGGCTCCAGGGTTCAGTTTTCACATCATAAATCATCAGTTATTTTCACATCAGCAGAAAACGATTCCTGGACTCAGCTGGTGCTGAAAACCAGAATCAGATCTCAGTATTTTAATGAGTGTGTGTCTGTGTGTTTGTGTGTTTCTGTCATGGCTCTGTGGACGATGTTGGTCTGAAATATGTTACTATGGTTACAGCTGTCTCTGTCTCCTTGTTGCATCTTTGTGCTAAGCTAGGCTAACAGTTTCCCCCTACTTCCAGTCTTTGTGCTAAGCTAGGCTAACAGTTTGCCTCCAGTCTTTGTGCTAAGCTAGGCTAACAGTTTCCCCCTACTTCCAGTCTTTGTGCTAAGCTAGGCTAACAGTTTCCCCCTACCTCCAGTCTTTGTGCTAAGCTAGGCTAACAGTTTCCCCCTACTTCCAGTCTTTGTGCTAAGCTAGGCTAACAGTTTCCCCCTACCGCCAGTCTTTGTGCTAAGCTAGGCTAACAGTTTCCCCCTACCTCCAGTCTTTGTGCTAAGCTAGGCTAACAGTTTGCCTCCAGTCTTTATGCTAAGCTAGGCTAACCAGCCCTGTGTCTGTCCTGGACACGGAGATGAAACTGAAATCTGTTCCTCTTTGGCCTCAGTCCGACTTTCTGCTCTGAATATTAAAGTATCTCCTGTTACCGCTGAGTGTGTTTCCTCAGCTGGGTGTGTGTGTGCTGACTGACGCCTTCCTTTGTGTGTGTGTGTGTGTGTGCTGACAGATTGAGTCAGTTGGGGTGAATCCAGGTCGTCAATACTACCTGATCTCTCAGTACCAGTCCGGTCCAAGCCTTAATTTTCTGTCCTGCTACTTCCTGGTTAAATCCTGCCAAGGTGAGCCCAGTGCATGCTGGGTGGAAGTAATCATGGCTTCCTGTTTCAGGACCGTAACACCCAGTCTGATGTGTGAGGCCTGATCCAGGATCAGCTCTTCTCTCCAGGGTTTTAAGGCCTTAAAAGTCTTGAAGGGGCTAATTGAGGGGTTTGTCTCAGGTTTGGTTCTGGTCTGACACCATGTGATACCAAGACCCAGAACACCTGGAACATCTGTATTGAGACTGTATTAAAAATGTCTGTCATGTAGAGAGGAAGTATCTGCCTGAGTCTGACGTCATGACAGATAAAAATACTGTTTCCTGGTTCTATTTTCACTATTTTTACACAGAGAAGGACTGACAACTGAAATATGAGGATGTGGCTCGTAGCAAGTCTCATGCCAGCGTTAGCTCGGTCAGCATTTTTGATTGTCACTCCTTTTCCAAAAATAGTGAAAATAGCTAGCTAAGGTCATTTGCTAGGTTAGCTTGCGAACGTTAGAAACTTAGTTGAACCTGGAAACTGTATTTTATTAACAAGTTTAACGACTCTGTTCTTCTAATGTTGCTTCTGAGTGTTTAAATCCAAACTCTTATGTGTTTATTTTTTAACATTACTTTTTGGTATTTTAACTTTATTAGCAGAAGACAGAGGTTGGATGTGACACAGATCAGAACCCTGAAGACTGAGGTTTCTACTTTAACTGTTGATCTACCTTCACACTCCTGTGGTTTATTTAACCAGTGATGTTGGTGTTTGAGGAGGTGGAGGAGTGGGGCTGTTTGCTAAATAAAGACTCAACATGTGAGAGAATGGGAGTTAGGAAATAATGACAGAGTAAATATGCTTTATCAGCACTTTCAAAGGAGAATGGACTGAGTCATTCACACAGCAGTGATTTCTATTTTTCTACATGTGACACTTTTACAACTAAAAACCTCTTAATCAAACATCAGAGACGTGAGAGACTGAGAGGAGAAGCTGCAGCTCAGAGACGTTCAGCGCCTCCAGACTCTTTGTAAAAAGATAAATCAGTGATTTTAGAGTTTAGATAAAGTGACCTGAGTTTTGTTTTTGATTCAGGCTGAATGTGAAACCTCATTAATCCATCGACAGCAGCAGAATCAGACTCAGACTTCTCCTTTTTTAACCCACTGCCCTGAAACGACCACAAACTCTCTCTGTTATTAAACCAGCAGCTGCTGAGTCAGCGACACTTTCTCCTTTTACATTTATTCACAAACTCAACACTTCTCTTTTAACACAAACCTTCATCTTCAGGTTTCACTTCACTGTCCATCGCTTCAGTTTCCAAGGAACAAAATCCAGACTTTTGTCGTAACTGAACTAATTTTCAGTTTTCTCCTTGGTTCAGCAGGTTAGCAGGTTAGCAGGTTAGCATGTTAACTAACTGCTGTGGTCAGCGTCTGCGGCACAGAAACTCCACCTAGTGTTTTGCTGGTGTAACTGCAGAGGAACACAAACAAATGCTAACAGCAGCGTAGCCTCTGCATTGATTCTACTCACAGATATAAACCCAGCTTTAAAGCTCTTCATTGAGGTGGAATAACAGCGCAGCATTCCTGCCTTGAACAGGGCCGTATAAAAGGAGCTAAAGGGGCGTTAGCATGTCTGTTTTCTTTGAATCTGTCTGTGGGAACACTGACACAACAAACCTCTAAGGAAACAATTAGAGCTTTAGGAGAAATGATGAAAATGAACTGACACGAGTTTCTCAACAGAGTTGAGTAACTCTGGTGAGTTTTCTGACCCTGGAGAATTTCTGTTGGTCATTAAGATAAAGAGTCTGAGAACGCGGTTACACAACAGCCCTGCTGGATCTGACCTGAGATCAGACAGATGGAGAGAAAGTGATGAAGGATATCAGATCCAGAGACACAGAGACATGTTCTGTCCTGTTCAGAACCAGACTCCTGGTCCCCCCGTCCCCCCAGATCAGTCTAGACCACTTGAGGAGGTCTCACTCTGTCTGATTTATCAGGCACCAAAATCAGTCGGACAAACTGATCGGCAGGATGAGGAGTTCAGGCTTTTTCTGGTCGGTCGTCCGTGACTCTGCAAGGTGACAGGGTTTGTGTGTGTGTGTGTTACTGTGTGTGTGTGTGTGTGTGTGTGTGTGTGTTACTGTGTGTGTGTGTGTGTGTGTGTGTGTGTTACTGTGTGTGTGTGTGTGTGTGTGTGTGTGTGTGTGTTGACCAGTGTTGAAAGCAGAGTTAATGAGTTGTATTGTGTCAGGACTTTTGTGAGGTGTGTGTGTTTACCAGCTGACTGAGCGATGACTGTCGGCTACGGGAACACACACACACACACACACACACACACACACACACACACACACACACACACACACACGCACTGTAATAAAGTTCCTGTTGAATGAAAAGCGACAGATTTAGAGGTTCAGGAGAAAGAATGAGGAAAGTAGAAACAGGAAGCAGTTTGACGTTTTGTGGCAGAGACTTTAACCAGACCTGGACCCAGGAGGGATTCTGGTTTTCCTCTGGTGCATGGTCACAGTTTAGTTTAGGATTCGTGTAGAAATCCAGACTACGTGTTTCCAGTCTTCAACGGTTCAGTTTTGAAGAAGCTTGTTCTGGTCTTGGCTAACAGGAATGGACCCTGACGTGGTCCTCTCTTGTCGTAGTCCGTCTGCCTCAAGGTTGGACTTCTTAATCTGAGAGTGGTTATCTGAGTAACCGTAGCTAACCTTTCTGTCAGCTCCAACCAGTCTGACCGTGACCTCTGACTGCTCTCATCAACAAGAACTACTTTACATGAATGAGCAGGTGTAGAAGAGCTGAATGCCCAAACTGGTCTTCAGCTAACTTGGCGTTTTAGTCCGACTTTGTAGTTACACCGGTTTTAGGCCTAAACCTTCTTCCTGCTAAGACCGGGCGTAAATCTAACACCAAGTCAGGAGCAGATGTTCAGTCAGAAGTTATTGTTACTAATAATAACTGCAGGATGATGGGGGATCCTGAGGCGTTCTCAGGTCAGATGGGATAATAATCTCTCCAGTGAGTTCTGGGTCTACCCCACAGTGTCCTCCAACCAACTTCCATTGGAAGGTGCCCAGGAGGATCCTGATCAGATGCCTGAACCACCTCAACTGGCTCCTTTCAACGTTAAGGAGCAGCAGTTCTACTCTCAGCCTCCTTTGGATGTTCGAGATTCTTTATGATACGGCCATTATCAAGCTTTAGTTCCTCACCTGGACTGGGGGATCCAGGTGTACTGATACCTGGCATCATGCAAAGGGAGCATTTCATTTCAGCAACTGACCTTAAGTCCTTTCTAATGACTGGTCTAAACTAAGACCCGGCTTAGTAAAAACCAGTTGGTGCAACTGGGTCCAGGTGTTCCTAATAAAGTGCTTTCTGACTGTATGAACAGGAGGAGCAGTTACAGCAACCAAGAACTCTTTCAATGTAAAACTGGACGTTGTAATATTTACAGACTGAATGAAAACATGTTTAACTTTTATGTCCAGGTCTCACATCATTAACATGAAACACAGAAAATCACTTGTTTTAGGGCACAGAGGATTTTACTGACGGGAAATCAACAGATCACCACTCTGACGATCGTTTAACGCGCCGCTCCCTTTCTCATTTCGCCATTTCCGACCGCACCTGAATGCAGCATGAGCTGTACGCCCGCTGCTCTCTCTCCCTCCCTCCCTCTCTCCCTCTCTGCGGGTTCAGTGGAGTCTCTGTTAGTCCAGCAGTTGAGTACAGGGACGGAGGTGAGCCGGTCTGCAGCTCCACTTTCACCACCGAGACGATCTGACTCCTTTGTCCGCGCCTGTGACGCCTCAACCCGGGTTCTGATGACAGACTGAGCCGCTGATCCTCCACCATGGCTCCTTGCAGTAAGTTCAGAGGTTTAAACAGCGCGTGGTGTTTTCAGGCTTTAATCAGAATCACACTCAGTTGTTTTATTGGATTTATTATAAATCTGTTAGGAATGAGTGGAAGGTCCAAGGTGACACGTTCACGTGTCCGTTTAAACTTCACATTTATCATCAATTAAAAAACAGAGAGAAGCTGCAAATCTTCACATTTCAGAAGCTGAAACTGAATCATTTCAATGTTTCTGTTTGAAACTGATTCAATGTGAAGTTAATTGTTTAATTTTCTCAGCTGATCAATCAGTCTGATTGATCCTGTACAGAGGTTTGATTGGTTTGATTGGATCCAGGTGTGTAGGTGATTTCACAGGTTGGTTACAGGTGTGAAGGACAGGTGAGGTCAGAGTGTTTCCTGCTCTGACTCTGATCCTGTTCCTGATCCCGGGTCTGACTCTGATGGACTCGGACTCTGCAGACTGAATGACTTTGACTTTTCAACGCAGACGATGCGTTTGAGGCAGCAGGAATCGTCAGTGATTCACTGGGTCATGGTGGGATGTTGCTTCAGACTTTAGCTGTGGAGACAGGTGTCATCAGGTGGATTTACCTGAGACGTTCAGGTGCATCCGTTTTGAATTTCCTGAGGAGACAAATAACAAACAAACAACAAAACATAAACAGGGTTTGTTCTTCAGCCCTGAGTTCTGTCTGCAGGCGTTCCTGTCCTGACAGACAAAACCCAGGGCAAAATACATTCTGTAAAGTTGTTTCTCGTCAGATTTTCTCTGATTTACTCAGTGTTGGTCTGAGAATCTGTCGTTAAACGAACCTTTGCTTTGGTTTCAAGTATCTGAGTTTTTACATGAGTGGTCCTCAGACATGAAGGAACAGACTGATCATAAACAGAGCACAGATTTTATGGTTTGAATGGAGGAAAAAGGTTTTTTACAGTGTCAGGATGGTGTCAGTGCTCCGTCTGATCTCCTCTGTGAAAGTTAGTTTGCATTTCTTCATGTGAAACTCGGCCTGTAAAATAAAATTATTCGTAACATACAGTTGATACTTCCAGCACAAACTGATAGAAGATATTTGTTGATTCCAGTAAATTCTCAGAGAAAGTAACAGAGAACTGACAGTGTGTTGTGACTGATGTTCAGAGCTGAGAGCAGACGACACGATGAGACGACAACAACATCCGAGTCGTCCTCAGTTTGACATGTGGCCGTCAGACGGTCACATGACCACAGAGGGTCAGTGTTTGTCTCTGACATGTTCACACTGTGGCTTCATTCAGCTGCAGCGATGCATTCACTGACACATCCTCACCGGCGTCTGCTGAGTCAGGACCAGTGTTTTCTCTCTGTGCCCCCCCCCGCCCTCGCTGACTGAGACGTTTTAACTTCCTGTAGAAAATGAACCAGAAATGACAGAACTTCTGTCTGAACTCTCCTCTGACCTTTGACCCCTTTACACTGTCGGCAACCTGCACCCCAGAGTCCGCCTGAACTGAACACATCACACTGCTTTATTTACCCATGATGCACTGCAGTATAGGAAACATTAGTCAGGCCTTACAACCTCTGTAGTCTCATTTAGACACTCGTTAGCAACCGCCTTTTTTAAGACACGTAAAAGCTTCAAACATCAGGAGTGGGGGATTTACTGACCCATTTTATGTCCGAGAATAAAACCTGAAAATGTCTTGAAACACACTGACTTTGGGACGAGGGAACAGGAAGCAGGAGCTAATATTATTTAGCTGAACTTCTTTCCTTGTTCTTTCCGTCTAATCCACAAACACTCTCTCTCTGTCTGAGGATTAGTGTTTGGTCAGTTAAAGTTTTACAGGTGGTAATAAAACAGAGTCCTGATGGAAAAGAACAGACACACCTTCACTGACTTTATGACCTTCAGTGACTGAAACTGAATGTCACAGAAACGACATGAGACTGAGCCAGAACCAGGAAACTGGATCTTAAAGCTTCAGTCTGTGGGCTCGTGGTTTTAGAGGCTGTGTTGAGGTTTAGTTCATGAGACAAAACCAGGAAGTTTCACTTTGTGTCTCCACAAAGTTTCAGAGAGGAGGTCAGAGGTCAGAGGTCAGAGGAAATTAGTTTCTACTGGACTCTGATTCTTGTTCCACTTTGGATCCAGTTCCTGTTCAGCCCGAATCATTCATTAGCTTCAGCGCTAATGAATCTCTCACAGAACGTTTTGTCTTTCTCTTGGTGCGTTCGGGTTCCTCTCTGAAGTCTGAATTTCTGAGTTCCTAGTTGGAAGCTGAAACACCCCCTGAAGTCAGAGCAACTGAATCCAAGATGGCTGCTCCTCATCAGCAGCAGTGAACTCTCTGCTAATGTTCCTGTTTATAGCAGCTCAGTCTCATTAGTTTACATGAAGTCAGTCAGACACAGAGAACTGTTCAGGTTTATCTGTGGACATGTTGCTATGCTGTTTGTTTTTTTGAACAGTTAAATGTGAATGACTTTTTAAGAACGTTCCAAAGTGTTGGTATTAGAATGTAATGTTAGCTGAGGTGTTCTTCAGGAGCAGATTTGTTTTGAACTTGTTGATACTCAAAGACTTTCGTGTTTTTCCGACTTCTCAACTGGAACGCCGTCACCTCGTAGGTGATGTCACTTCCAGTTCTGACTTCTGGTGTAAATTGAATGCACCATATTTGACTGGACTCTGCCAAAGATTGTCTGTGAGTGAAGACTCATCACTCTGTAACATTTCTCTACATCTGATAGCACATCTAACATCTGGAGCTTAGGGTTTGTGAGGACCCAGATTTGTTCCAGATGTGTCACAGATCTGACCTCAGCCTGTGACCTGGAGAATTAATCAATAACTGACTAATGATGGAAGATAAGCTTCATGGGATTTGATTAGAGATTAGAGAAGATTCAGATTTGATGAAATTGAATCCAACATGAGCTGCTTCATGCTTTTTCTGTTTTCTTTAAACTTAATGAAAAAGTTTGATTTCCAGACCTCGGCCGGACTTTAACCAGAGTGTGTTCACTGTGATCTGTTCCTTTGAGATTCCTGAACATGACAAGAAAAGTGAATCATGGTTTGATGCCACAACCAGAGATTCTACATGAAAGAAATGATCATTAATCCCACGTGCTGCTGCTTTGTCCTGTGTTCATAAACATAACACAGACTCATTAAAAGTAGTCAAACAGGTTAAACAGCAGGTGAAGCTGCTGCTGATGCAGATTCAGGTGTTTATATTCAGGTGTTACAGTCATCACAGTCCTAACCACAGTCTGAGGTTTAGGATTTACAGAGGAATCACTGAGTCCAGTTTTCCCAAATGACCCTGAAATCCACACAACTCCCTGGAGTGAAGCGTTCAGATTGTCCTGTGAGGATGTGTCAGTGAATGCATCGCTGCAGGTAAACTGATTCATAAATGACAGGAAGTTACTTTTATTACACGAAGTAAAAGTTCTAAAGTATCATCAGTAAAATGTACATAAAGTACAGTCAGACAATTTAGTCCACTGGTTCCCAACCTAGGGGCCATGCCCCCATAAAGGTCACCAGATTCAACTGAGGGGTCGTCACATGATTCACTGGTTAAGAATCAATTTGTTTTTCTGGACTTTGGACTGAATCTTTGGGTTTTTGTGAAATGTTTGATCTTATTGTGTCTCAGCTGAGTAATTTAAATGAAAGCATGAGAAAAGTTTAAAGGGAAAAGAGTCAGACAAGTCTACTTTAATCTTTAGAAGTACATTTTATTTCATTTACTTGTGTTTTTTTTAAATAAAATCTTTATTTGCAAACTAATTGTAGGTGTCAGATAAATGTGGAGGAGCAGAAGTATCAAGCAGCAGAAAATGGAAATAATCAAGTAAAGTACAAGTACCTCAAAACTGTACATAAGTAGTAAGTATGTGAGTAAATGTACTCAGTTTCTGTAGAACAGGTGAGATTTATCACTTTGACCCCTGTTCACAAATGACTTTGGTTTTTCTGTTCAGGATTCTCTGGACCTTAGTTCTGGACCTTGGTTCTATCCAGAGAACCAAGGTCTAGAGAATCCAGAACAGAACAGATTCCTCTGCAGTGTAAACTCAGATCAACCAGCTTTCCTCCAGAACTTTCCTCGTCATGGATCTAACCTCTCTCAGCCTCCATCACTTTGTTCCTGCTGAAGTCTTTTAGTCCTGGTCTCTGTGACCCGCTTCCTGTCTCAGTCCTCCATCGAGCCTTGTTCCCGTCTTCAGGGAAAAGATAATATTACATTTTTCTGAGCAGCTGTTTTCCCTCACAGAATCTGCTGAGTCTGCAGTTTTTAACTTAATGAAAAACAGATGCAGCGTGGGTAACCGTGACCTCACTCAGAACAGACTTGTATCTGAAATGACACTCAGATTATCAGATAATAATCGACCTTGAATCGTTTTAAATCTGAGGAGTTCTGAAGGCTGAGAGTGATCTGTTGTTCTGCTGGTACCCTCATCGTTCCTCAGTCATCTCCTGCCTGCAGGCAAACTTATGCAACCTGCTGTTATTGTGACAGGATTTCACAGAGAGGTCTGTCCTCTGTGTCCTGAATATTAAACATCTGCCTGTCACGGCTCAAACATTCTCCAAATCCCTGAATATCTGACGAGAACTCAGGAACTCTGAGACACAAAGGAGAGAAACTGATGTGGTTAGTTCTGATGGTGTTTTTAAGATGTTTCAGGGTCAGTCACTGATAATTAAACAACATACAGTCCCACAGTGATGATGTGTTTCTGTAGTCCAGTCCTGAAGTCAGCATCAGCCTGGTTCCCTCCACAAAAAGCCAATGGGATTTTTTCATAGTGTTTTGGATTATTCCAGAAAATAAACTGTGAGCAGCTAAAGTGATATCTCAACAACACCTCGAGGGATTTTCTTCAAATTCATTTGGACTCAGAGATGAAGTGATTAGATTTTGTTTGTCAAAGGTCAAAGGTTAGGGTCGCTATGACTTGGCCATAACTCAAGAATTCCCATGCTCATTAGCTGCAGCTGGACTGGATGGTGGAGACGAACAACTGTAACTGACATCTGACTGTTTTCTGATCTCTTGTCTCTTGTTGAGCTTGAGTTAGGTTTGTTGAAGAACGAGTTGGTTAAGGCTAGTTAAGGTTAGTTAAGGTCAGAGAGGTCAGTCTTGTTCAAACCGTCTCTCCAGGTCCTTTCATGGTGAAGAACTTTATAAACCTGATTCTTGTTGTGGATTACATTTACATTCACAACAACCCACCTCCTCCCATGATGATGACTCAATCCTCTGGACTGTGATCGTTTCAAACAGATAATCAATCATCATGGATCCGTTCCACCCAGCCGCTCTGAGAGGTGGCTGATGGGACTTTGGAGCCACTAAATTCTTCGTTATCAAAGGAGCTCGACTTTTATCAATCATCTACTGTGATGGTTCTTCAGTGGAAACACAGAGTCGCCCTCTGATCTAGTCTCTGAAAATAGTCTGACTGCGTCTCTGAGAAGCTGTCGTAGAACAAATGTAAAAACCCTTCAGTGCAAGGTCGCAGCTTTGTGTGGTAAAACATTTATTTTTTTCTGCTTTTAAAGTTGATTTTTAGCAACAAAACTGGATTTTTCTCGTCTCCCAGAACCGACAATCTGTATCACATCACATTATGGTGTCAGACTCTGTCTCCTGCTGTCTGGGAAGGAAGACGAAGAAGTATTCTGATCATTTACTCAAGTAGAAGTGTAAATGCCACAGTATTTAATTCTCTGAGATGTTCTTAGTATTTTCCTGTGAGCTGATGAAGGTGGAGCTGACGTAGCACTGTTTCCTCTGGGTTTTTCCAGCAGTGGTTCTGTTGACGGTGCGTTCAGGAACATGCAACATCAGAACCATATTTACGTCTGCATGTTTGTGCCGGCAAAATAAAAGTCTGGTTTTAAGCAAAGGCCTCAGAAAAAGTTACGTCCCCAGACTTAAGACAACAGAAACATGTCAGTCTGAGAGTCAGATGACTTCCTTTAACTGATGGGAACCCAGTGAAGAGAAGGCACCAGAACCACTGGGTAAAAATCATTTTAGTGAATGAGCTGACTGATGACCTTTGACCTCAGTCTGCAGCTCTGTGGGAAAATCTGCAGCCACACTGACGTTCTCTGTCAGAAACAAGAGGTTTCTACATCAAACTGTCCACTTATCATTCCTGTGATTTACCAGGACGTTGCAGTACAGCTCTCAGACTCTCTCTCTCTCTCTGTGTGTGTGTGTGTGTGTGTGTGTGTGTGTGTGTGTGTGTGCACCTTTAAGTGTCTTTGTCCTGTTGCTGAGTGGAAACAAACGACTCCAGTAAACACATGAATTCAAGCAGAGATCCAGCTGCTGCTGCCTTTTATATTTTATCTGCTGGTTTGTTCATTGTGTGGAAAAACAAACTGATCCACCTTCAAATTTAACAAATGCTGCTTCTTTAAAATGGATATTTTTGAATGATATATTTTGTTGGGCCGCCTTTAGCTTTGATTTCAGCATACATTTGTTCTGGCATCATTTCTACAAGTTTATGCAACATCACAACATTTATTTCTGTCCAGAGCTGCATTCATTTTGCACCAAACTCCTGGTGATGGTGGGAGAGTTGGATTGCTGTGGAAAATCTTCTCCTAAAGATTCTCAGTGGGGTGAAGGTCTGGACTCTGTGGTGGCTGATGAATCCTGGTCTTGTCATCGTGGAATCGTTCAGTATATTCAGGTCATCTGACCTCGTAATGTTGCTGAACTTGGACCTGACCAACTGAACCAACCCCGGATCATAACACTGCCCCCACAGGCCTGTACTGTAGGCAGAAGGGTCAGTCTGGATTCATCAGACCACATGACTTTTTTTTTTATCAGCCTCACAGACTAATGGCTTATACAGCTGTTTAGTCCCAGTCCCTTGAGGACTTGTTCTTGTTGCACTGCATGGCTTAAACACAGCCATGAGTTCTGCTGTTAATTTTATTATGATTTGATTTCGTCAAATGTTCATGATTACGATCTTTTAAGATTTTTTTCTGACCACATTTCTTCCTCAAAGATGATGCTTCACCTATATCTTATATAAGGTTGGACAGTTCTTAGCCCAGTTTTTGTCTTTTGTCTTGATGCAGCCAGTAATTTGACTTTTCTGAAACACGACGACAGGACATGTCTTCTGATGGTTGTTTAAGAAATGAGAAGCTCCTCACTGCATCAGTTAGAGTTAAATAACTTGTTTCAAGCTGACACTGTTAATCACTGCAGTATTTATCCAGTGGAAGACTCTTAAATCCAGGTGGTGACTTTTCTTTTGGCTGGGCAGTGTGCTTGTGTTGATGGCCACAGAGATCACTCAGTCAACAAGGACATCCTCTGCCTGGCAAAAACATGAGGTTGTCTGGAGCTCAGATGTTTTCTTGGTTTAATTTCCACATAATTAATGAAGGCGGATCAGACCAGCTGTACCTGCTGTTTGTGATTAAACAGAAGCTGAAAAGTCTTGAGTTTTATTCTGAACTGATTGTTGGACAGAAAGATAAAATGATCAGCTGTCAGCTCCTTTAACTGATTGATTCCTGTTTTTATGTTTAAATGTACAGACTGTTCTCACTGTTTCCTCCTGCAGACATACATCAGCTGATTATCTATACACTCATTAGTCATCAAACACACACACAGTGTCCACAGATACTGGAGGTCAAGGCTGAGGTTTGTTCCTCCGTCTGATTGGATGTTCTCCATCTTTCCTGGTTTCCTGTTTGTGTTTTGTGACGTTGAAAGGTCGCGACCTTTTCACCTTCACACGGTGTGTAAATGTTGTGTTGTTGGACACACACACGCTGGCTTGTTTGGTTCAGTTGGTGAAGTGAATGACATTCTTCTGGTTTTATTGTTTCTGCAGTTTGTGATTTTCATCCTCAGTCAGTTGAGAGTTTAAGTGAAGAGTTTGAATCCTGTGTTATTTACCTCCATGTTGGTGGATCAACCTGTGGATTAACAGAAGCTCTGGAGACAAGTTTTTTCTTTTCTACTTGTTCAGACATGAAGTTTTTCTCAGACAACAGTTCAACAGACCCAGGATATCTTTATGTTATCTAGCTTTACTAAACCTAACAACCACAGTCTGACTGACTGAGTCTGACGTGAACAGTCGTACGATGCTGGTTATCAACGTTTTAAGTCAACCCAGGATTTCTCGAAGAAACACTGAGACCTGCAGGTTAATTCAGTTATAACAACGTCCAAAAATGATATTTAACATGTGAACACAATCCTCTGTTGTGGACAATCCCACTGATCTATAACAATATCTACTGATGTTTATTATCTGGCCCTTTATTGTAAACTATCTGATCCTCTGAAGTTAACCTGGAGCAGGTGAGATCAGATCCTGCTTTGTAGTCTAGGCCTCAGGTCCTTTCCACATGTTGGTCTGTTGGGAATCAAACCCCCAACCTTTGGATCGCAGTTCCTGTGCTTAGTGCTGCACAAAGTGAAAGTTAGAGTCTGTTGTACCTGTGTTTTACCTGCAGAGACACTGTCAGTCTTAATGTTTTATGTCCTTTTTAATCTGGTGAAATCGTCCGACCTCCTCCAGGATCTGACTGAGCTTCAGTGATCATTTCCTGGAGACAGATTTAGTTCAGGATGTTCTCCACAGACTCCTGAGGTCTGTGAGGCTACAGCCATGAGGATGAATGATGATGATGTGTTTACTGCTCCTCAGTTCTCCAACACCACATATTTAATGTTTGGTTCAAATCAGGATAAACGAGTTATGGTTCATCCATCTCTGCTGAGTCAGCAGAGCTCTGGGTGTTGATTAATGAGGACTCAGACATGTGTTTGTGTTTAAGTGTCCAGTCTCAGGTTTGTTGGTGGTTTTGAGTTTAAACCGCTGAAGCCAGAACTCACCACAAACACCAGAGAGTTTCAGTTTGGCTCCAGAGTTAATTTACTCATCAACACTTAGTGAGAACATCAGTAAATCCTGTCTAAACCCCTCTGGCAGCTGTGGGTTTTTAAAGGCTTGTGACACTTTAAAACATAACTGTTTACTTGTAACCTTTCATCACCAGTTACATACAGTCTGTCCAATCAGGACCAGTTCTGTCAGAGATACATCGATCAGCCACCACATTAAAACCACCTGTGGGTCCCCCTCGACCTGTGGGGCTGTCCTGTGGTGGCACCGGGTGGATTGTTTGGGTCCTGTGGGTTGTAGGGTGGGGCCTCCGTGGATCTGGCTTGTTCCAGATCATCCCACAGATGCTGATGCTGATGCTGGATCAGATTGGGATCTGGGGAGTTTGGAGGCTGGGTCAACACCTTGGACTCTTTGTCCTCGAGACATTTCTGAGCGGTGTTTGAGTGGTGTAGTGGGTTTCTCTTTCTGCTGGGGGAGGACCCTGTTGCCATTTGGGAATGAAGGTTTCCCAGAAGAACATTGGACTGTAACCAGATGATCGATGCTGTATGTTACTTGTTTAATCAGAGTAATTTCTAGAGATGCAGTTATTCAGTAATTGACAAGAAAAAGTTCATTTCAATGGATTTTTTATTCCATTTATTATTCTTTGTCTTTATTCTATGTGGAGCATAATCATGCTTTAAGTTCTGGACCTGGAGTCCCCATAATATGAACAGGAAGTATAGTATTACCATAGGTTCAGTGAGTTAGCCGCAGGCTGCAACTTGAGCCACATTATTTTGGCCTATATTTGCTTACATTTAATCAAACTGATCCATTAACAGCAGCTGAACTCTCTGTGATCAGCTCCTGTTGTCAGAGTACCATGGATGTTCAGACAACTCTCATTGGATTTCTGTGATACTGAAGAAAACTTAAAAACAGGAGGATTCTGAATGGAGTTCTGCATTTAGAAGGAGCATGTTTTTTTCTCTGATTTCTAAGCAGATTTCTGGAGGTTTATTCACAGAGGAAATCAGACATAATAACATCCCCAGGAAGTGTAAGTCACACTGAATCTAAAGACGTCTGTATCACACCTTTGTGTTCAGATCTGACTGAGTTATGACTGAGAAGGAGGAGACAGTGTGTTTGTCTTGTCCATAATCTGTGTGTCACTGAGTCGTCCAGTCAGCCTCTGTCCCTCTCACCTCACAGTATCTCTGCTTCATGTGGAGGTTTTAAAACTCTGGTCTAGACTCCTTAGGTTTCAGCTGGAAGGCCCAGCTCTAGCAAACGCCTGAGAAATGTGCAGGTCTTCCTGCCCAACCCTGGTCCTGGTGTTTTGGAGGCCGTGACTGGACCACGCCCAGCGGTGAGCCGGAGAGGCCCAGGAGTCCTTGCTTCGGTCCGTCACACTATCGCTGTCCTTTCCGCTCCCATTGTTTGTGTCCGGGAGCTTCCGTGATGCCCTGCGACCCTCTTAAAGAACAGATTGTGTGCGAGCGCCACCGGGCTCCGCGTGGGTTTCCTGAGCCCACCGCCGGGGCTGCTGGGTATTTATGGAACCAACACGCTGAATCACTTCCCACTTCACCCTGCACACCGAGCACCAGTGTGTGTGTGTGTGTGTGTGTGTGTGTGTGTGTCTATTTCTGGCAGCAGCAGTGTGTCCTGAGCTGGTGAGACTAGAAACCAACAACATGAACAACATCCGCTCCCAGTCCAACACACACACACTGAACCAGGCTTGTTACAAACTGTTTCTGTAACCGTGGCAACAGTTCACATTCAGCCTTTTTCTGATTTTAAGAAACACGTGATTCTTCCGCTCAAGGTTCCTCTTGAGTTTTTTTTAGCTGAAATGATTGATGATCAATGGTCAATTGATCAATTAGCTGATCGATCAAGCCTCTCAATAATGTCTAAATGAGACTACAGAGGTTGTCGGGGACGTTAACATGAAAACCCATCTACTCACCAGTCCACCTTTACAGCCTGGTTGTGTTTCTACTCACGCTCTTTCAAACTCTCACTAACTTTCTAAGAAGAAAGGCTTTTGTAGAAGAGCTCAGAGCTAAATGAAATGACCAGTTGGAAGCTTAGTGGTGGAGACGTTGACGTCATGTGACCGTGGTGTAGTTGGTTTATAGCCTAACATTAGCTTCTTACTTCTGGAGATTGGATTTAGGCTTCAAACATCAGAACAGTGGTGTTCATCTGTGAAGATGATCTGATCAACTAAACCTGAAGGATCAGAAACTTTAGCTGCTCACTGTTTATTTTCTGGAATAATCCAAAACACTATGAAAAAATCCCACTGGCTTTTTGTGGAGGGAA
Organism: Lates calcarifer; assembly: GCF_001640805.2. Classification (NCBI taxonomy): domain Eukaryota; kingdom Metazoa; phylum Chordata; class Actinopteri; family Centropomidae; genus Lates; species Lates calcarifer. Next base: position 783,988 of record NC_066853.1, read on the forward strand.
CCAGGCTGATACTAACTTCAGGGCTGGACTACAGAAACACATCATCACTGCAGGAGTCTATGGGCAGTTTTCACTGCAACAGTCAGGGTGGTGTTTTTAGAAGATTACACTCTGGAACCAGGCTTCAAAAGTTTGTGCTTTCAGGCTCCCAAAGGTCATTCTTCATGAGTGTTTGGTTAGTTCAGTTTAACCGTGTAACCCTGTAACATGTTCTGTTGCCTCAGAAGAAATAAATTCATGACGATGTCTTTCCTGTAGAAATTAAACTTGGAGAAGCTCTGTCAAACAGTTGAGAGTTACAGCTGTTATCGATGATGAGCTCTTAAAGACTGAAGTCTGAGAAATAATGAGGAGAGAAGAAGTAGAGCTGTCTACAGACGTCCAACTGAACAGAAAGTTTAAGAAGATCCATCCACTTTAAGTCTTGTTTTACTTCGGGACACAGCTTCACTTCATCATTATTGTTTGGCTTTTCTTCTTCCTAATGTCTTGACTGCTTATAAGTACTATAATCATAATGCTCATGCATATTCTCACAATGCTCAGTGCACGAATACCCGCCTCCCAACAGCACCTAAACCCCCAGAAACCAGTCATGTTAGTCCTGTGATAGAATGGTGACCTGTTCAGGGTGTACCCTGCCTCTCGCCCAGTGTCAGAGGCGACCCTCAAATGATAAGCTGTACAGCTGATGGATGGATGTTTCTGCCCGCCGGGTCGTCCACTTCCTGTCTCCTCTGGTGGTTTCACATCAGTCCTCTCAGATAAAGTTTTAGAGCCTGTGTCCACCGGGGTATTATGTTCTTATCAGTATCTGCAGCTCACAACTGTCCTGATAAGAGGAACAGCAGTAAGTGTATTTCAGCCTGAGGGATTTCAATCATTAAGACGTTCTCCATGAATCATTACAGACTGATCTCTGCCTCCGTCTGTTAATGTTTGATTAGTTTATGTCCTAACGCTTTATGGCTGTGGGAACATCAGCTGCTTTATAACTGGGAGGGACGATGACTTCCTGTTCACCTCACTCTCACTTTACACCATGTGTCGGTCTGTGTTTGACCACGTCGACCTCCTCCATGTTTTAAACTGTGTTTATAGTCCACCGTCTGTGTCGTTGCTAAGGTTACCTGCAAGTCAGTACAACTTGATCACCTGGACAAAGGTTAAACTGTAAACCTTAATTATGTTTAACACCTGCCAGCCAATCACAGCGCAGGGTTTTCTGTGGTCAGTTCCTTGAGCAGGTTCCAGAGAAATTCAAAGGATCCTTGAGGCGGTGCCAGGAGTCATTGATGAGGTTTAAACTGCTAACACCAGACGGCCAATCAGAAATGAGCATTTACTGTTGCCATGGCACAGAGGCAGGTAGCCAAAGTCAAGTCAGGTTAAACTTTACCTCTTGCAGTTACAGTAGTTGAGTGTGAGCATTCAGAGGACGTTTTCTAATCTCTTGTCTTGTAAACACAACAATGGCTAAAATAAATAGCTGTTAATGCTAACGTTAGCCAAGTGACTGTAGCAAAAACTCACATATAGCACCTTTAAAGAAAGGAGGAGGAGAAAGCTCAGTCAAATACACAAAAACTAAGTTCTCCTTTAACATGTGATTATTAAAGGTCAAACACTTCCTCCTCCTCCTCCAGGTCCAGGTCGAGGACAGAGGAGGAGGATGTGTTTCCATGGTGACCGTACGTCACCACTCCTCTGTGTTATCTGACTGACTGTCATAAAGTGTAACAGTCTCAGTGAGGGTGGGGTCTTATCAGCAGCCTAACCCCCCCACTCCAACACATTTTATTCAATAGGTCCTGTTTAAATTAAGTCTGGTTTTATATCTTTTACATTTTAATTTATCACATCAGTTTTATTTTTATTTATAAATTGAACTTTATGAACTTAAAAAAGCTCCACAGACAGAATGCATGAAGTTGGGAACAGGTGAGCAGCAGTTGGCTAATAACGTGGAATAACATAAAGCCTAGCTTCTTAGCCTCAGCTAGCTTCTAGCTAGCTGAAGGTTTGTTTCAGCTACCAGGCTTCATTTGGCTCTGCCTTTTGTTAGGCAGAGTCAGGCACTGCCAAGATGGCGACAACCAACCCACCCAAATTCAGCTTCAAAACTGTTCTTCAGAGACCTGTTTTTGATGTCACAGAGGCTTCGTCCATCTTTATATACAGTCTGTGGTCTTACGGGGATCTGGTCTGTAGAATCTGAGAGGGTCTGGTCTTTAGGGGATTCGTCCTCTATCATTTTTTCTTTACGACAGTTTAATTGTGTCTGACCGTTGTCACTGTTTCTGTCTTTCACTGTTTCTATAACCAATGTAACCACAAACGTCCCATTAATATATAGATCTCCCCCCTTCCCTCCCCCAGGTTCCTCCCTCCCCGTCCCCCCTCCCCCGGTTCCATCATGCCCATCCTCAAGAACCTCCCAGTGCGCCTGAAAGGCGGCGGTCCGACTCTAGACAACGCTTTAATCCTCCGCAGGATGAGCCTCAATATCACCCCCCACCACCACAACCCCTTCAGCGACGACGACGATGGCCTCCATGGCAACGGCGGCCATGGCAACCACTGGTCACCAGGCAGCTCACTCCTGGACGGTGACGTGCCGAGGGACCGAAACCCCTTTGAGGACGAGGAAGACGAGAACGAGGCCAACGAGGGGAAGAAGGGAAGCGGAGGAACTGGAGGAGGAGGAGGCTCAGTGAAGGGATCCTTCAAGTTCAAGTCCCCGCTGAAGAGTCTGGGGAAGCTGGGGAAAACCCTGAGAGCATCAGGGAGGAGCAAAGGAAGTGCTACCCCCTCCCCGGATGGGTCGCTGCAGGGAACTCCTTCACCTGCAGAGAAGAAGAAGAGGGGGAGGAGGAGCTCTGAAGGAAGTCTGCTCAGGTAAGACTGGAGCTCGTTGAGCTTTACAGGAACAAGGGTATTTTGTGGTAAGAAGAAAGTTTGAGAGCAGAGCATTTCTCCTTCTCAGGTTTGCAGGTAAATATCGCGAAACCTTCGGCTCCTCCGTCACCAACGGCGAGCTGAACTGTACAGAGAGCGAGTGTGACTCCTACCAGCCGCCGCCTGTCCTTCATGAAGATGGTGGGTCTGGGGAAGCTGAAGAGGGAGTCCATGGCCGACCGAACGTCTCAGGGCCCAGAGGAGCAGCCGGTGCAGGAGGAGGTGGTGGAGGAGGTCAAACCCAGAGAGCCGCTGTCAGGTAAGAAAACCAATGTAACTTGACCTTTCTCGTTTCACAAAGTCAAACAATGGTTGAGTCCAAATGTCTGGAGCTGACCAGACAAACCTGAGGCTTAAGCAATAACTTTTCAAAGTTGGATGACATGACAGCTCTCAAAAGTGAAGTCAAAACATCTGGAGCGCCCCCTGGTGGCTGGCTGCAGTATAAGTCATAAACCATGTTAGTGGATGGGATGATTTCTGTAGATTTAGGTTCTAATCACTCTCGTGTTTGTTCAAGTGTTCGTTTTGCAGATAAGTTTGGTTTTAATAAGTTATTTGATGCTATCTGCTTCTTAAGTTGTGACGTCACAACCAACGAAAACACTCCAAAAAATATTCAGTCATTCTACTTGTTTCACTGTGACGAGAAAGAGAAGAGGAAATGGCTGCAGTTGATAAGTTTCAATTTTTAAGTAAAGGAAGAAAACCAAAGTTTGATGCCAATTGGAGCTAACGCTAAGCTAGCTAATGTTAGCACTGGTTTACACCCACTAGTAAAAACAGATCCCACTGATATAAGCTCTGGGTTTTACAGTGTGTTTCTTGTTATGAGCCACATCTTCATGTTTCAGTTGTCAGTTCTTTTCTGTGCTGCACAAAAATAGTGAAGACAGCTAGCTAAGGTCGTCTGTTTTCACCTTAGCTGGGTGAAGATAACTCTAGCTAAGGTTATAGCTTTATTAACCTTGGTGGGGCAGCACAGCTTTTACCAGCGGGTGGGATCTGGAAACGTTATTTTCATCAGTCAATTTGACATCAGACTTAACAAGTGGATAAAAAGAGATTTACTTGCTGTCCACACCTTATATAAAGGTGGTCCCTCCCCCTCCCTCCCCTCTCTCCCCCTCCCTCTCTCTGTCTGTATGTCTGTCTCTGTTAAAGTTGTCGTCGAGTTTTATCGTCCATTTTGTTTTCATACCAGCCTGACTGATCTTATCATCACCTGTCAACAGTCGGTGGGCTATTTTAGACCCCGACGCCGACAGGGGAGGGTCAGGGGGAGTGAAAGGGTGAGGGTGGGACCCAGAGACAGACAGACAGACAGACAGACAGACAGACAGGTCAGTGAAGGTTAGACTGAGATGCTGTGATTCTCCAGGAGTTTCCACAAGGACACGGGAATGTGTTTGGGAAGTGTGTGTGTGTGTGTGTGTTATCAGAAGTATTGGGCCGGTCCTGGAAATTTTTTAAGGGCGTCTATTGTTTATCGCACCCTGTTTACTCTGCTGTATTCTAATGAATGATTCTAATGTGTGTGTGTGTGTGTGTGTGTGTGTGTGTGTGTGTGCGCTCTCAGTTCCTCCACACCCTTGTTTACATGTTAAACAGTACTGTGCTTTATAACTCCCACAGTGTCAAACCAACAGAACACAGGTAGATATACAGTATATTTACTGTATATACATCGTCAATAATTCCCTCTGTTGATCTTATGGTTTGTCAAATGTCCGTCACAGTTCAAGGTGATGTCTTCAGATGTTTGGCTTTTGTCCAACCGACGTCACAAAACCCCTAAATATTCAGTTACAGTCACAGAGGAGGAAAGAAAGCTAAGCTAAGCTAATAACTGATCGTAACTGAGCTAATCAATAACTGATCATTGCAGCTCTGATCTGTGTACACTCACATATTCAAGCCCCACTGATTCAGTTTTAGTAGTTGAGAGAAAGTTAGACAATAATGTATGTGTAAAATCACCAGACTTCTAACATTAATTACTGGAAACTGAACTGAAAGACCTAAACTTTAACAAACCGAACCCTTGTTTCTTATTTAAAATTCCTACCTCAGTGTTAAAATGTAGGTAAAGTCAGCAGCTCGGAGCTCCGGTTATTTGAGTAACCAACAGCAGCAAGAACCCAAAAAAAGGATGAAAGGCTTCCAGAACTACACAACTAATTTTAGAATTTAATCACTGAAATCAATCACAGCACCTACAGCTTGTCAGGTATTATCCCGTCCTGGCTGATAGATTTCATTTGTAAACTGTGATTTAGCTCCTCCACTTTTTGTCGAGTCATAGAAGTATTGAATTTCTTCTGACAGTAGCTGACTGATTTTCGAACTCCGTACTTTTGGGGATATGAATGAATGTTTTTGAAAATTATGGCGTAGATCTGTGGCGTCTCTGGTGGACAAACAGTAATGCAGACATATCATCAACATTCACTGATCAGACCCTGAACTGATTAAAGGTTAAAGCTGTACAGAAACAAGTAGCTCTCAGCTGTTTTTACTGCGATCACACACTGGAAACCACTCAGCCTCCTAATGACACAGGATGTAGTTAACTGGAGAATGTGCTCTGGAGTTTAAATTAAAGATCTGATCAGTTCCTGATAACTGAGACCTGACGAACGCAGAGTCTCAGAGAAAGTCGAGGACGTCAGGTGACGACTTGTTTTCTGTTAAACCAGCGTATCAGCACATTAGGTTCCCCAGTGTGTGTGTGTGTGTGTGTGTGTGTGTGTGTGTGTGTGTGAACAGTACATAAAACTGATGCAGGTACAAACAACCCTGACTCACTTTGTTTAGCAATAACATAACACACACACACAGTCCTGCCCTGGCTCAGTGTTCTGGATCATGTGTTGTCTTGTTTTAGGAGTTTTAAGTCTTTTTAACTCTGCTGTTCTCGGCTCTTAGAAACTTCTCTAAAACTTTAGATTTGCCCAAAGTCTGCAACCAACCAGCAGCCAGAGCAGACAATAAGACAGTAAATGAAATTAGAACTGAATATTTATTTATTAAAACTGATTGATTGTTGGTCTGTTTCCTGCTCTCGTTGACTGTTTTTCTGTCCCGTCACACTGATGAAAAGTGAAATAAGTCCAGTCCCACAGGAATCCTGAAACATGTCGTCCTCTGACTGCTGATGTTTAGTCGTCTGATTGTTTAAAGGTAAATCTATTCTACCTGTGGTGTCAGGGAAAGTGCAGAGTTTCTGTTGCTGCAGATGTAACTGACAAACCTGCAGGTTGAATAAAAACACCTGCACTCTGAGCTAGATGAAAACAAACTAAAACAGTCAGAGGAAAACCAGACACCTGCAACAGAAAAAGAAAATCAAATCAAATCTAACTCTAAACAAGATGAGTCAGAACATGAACAAACATATTCACTGCCAAATAAAACCATCAAACAGCCGAGCTGAAAAACTGGAAAAACAAACACTTTTCACCCACCTCAAATAATAAATCTAACCTCCAGAAAAACTCTCCTGCTCTGTTCATGAAACAAAACCTGCTCTCTGAAATAAAGTCCAAACAAAACTGTGGCTGCAAAAAATAAATATGTAACCATTTAATTCATTAAAACTCAAAAAAAAAAAAAAAAAAAAAAAAAAAAACGCTGAAAAGTTCTGACGTCTTCAAATGTGTCGTTTCGTCCAAAACACAAAGATTTAGTTACTGAAAAACAAAGAAACCAGAAAATCTGAGAAAGTGAAATCAGTACAAACTAATTTTTCAGTTTAATCAGAATATTTTCAGATTAATTTTCTGTCGACAGAATAAAATTTTTTTATCTCTAAACCTGCTCTCTTTGTGAAACTCCAGAGGACATTAAATGCCTCATCAGCAGAATACAACAGCAGCCTGTTATCTGAGCGCTCTCAGCGGTGCGTTCAGGTGTATCTGACCTCTGTTTGACTCGTCCTCTCTGCTGCTGCTGGTTGTTGTTATCTTCACAGATTCTGCCTTTAAATGTGAGCAGAACATCGGTGTGAAGGTATGCAGCTGCACATCAAACACAAAACACAGCGACAACCATCTGTGCATGAAGAGGACGACGAGATAATCCCATTATCCTGCACATGTTCAGATGATTATCAGGAGACGATTACATGCTCTGATCCATCGTTAAACAAAGACAACACGAGGCTTTATTTCATCTGTTGGAAGAAAAACTTCAGGATATGTTCAGTTTAATCTATAAATCATCAGTCAGTGATGAAATAAATCTATTTTCATCCAGGAAAACATTTAAAGAATCTGTCAATACCTTAGAGACAACCGACTGAGAATAATAAGAACTGAAAAACCAACTTTCACTCGTTTCTGTGCAGGTACGTGTTTGTTTTCCTGCTACTAATGAAAAGATTCTGAAACTGAATCTGAAAATGCTCCAATTAGTTTAAATCGGGATCTTTCACAGTTAAAATAACAAACACCGATCAGAGATCGGTGAACATGTTGAAGTCAGTAAACAAAGAATGACGAGGTCAGGTGATCAGATAGGAAGGAAACGAACCAACGATCCAGACCAACTGATGTGAGGAGAAAACAAAGGTGACAGTTTACAGACAAACACTGTAGACATGAAGTTGTGCACAGTTATTCCACTGTGAGGAGGTTTATTCAACATTTCAGGTCAGATCAGCGTCAGCATGACCTCCAAAGAAAGTGGATGATTCACAGGTCACATTTGACAATGTCTCATTAAGGTCAACAGCTGCTGTTACAGACGTGAACAGGTCAATAGTGTTTAATATTTCTCTGATTAGAAATCTCTATTATTGTCTCTGAAGTCTGAACTGTTGGAAATGAATCAGACTGTCGTCAATAAACAAACCTGATGTTGAATTATAAACCATAATTATCAGAGTGTGTGTGTGTTAAACAGCTGTGGTGTGTTGTAGTTCAGAGAAGAAGAAGATTTGTTGTGAAACCAAATATTTGACTGAGCTTCTGTTTAGAGAAAACTGTTCCCTCCATCTGTCCTCAGTGTGTGTGTCTTTGAACACACCATCAGTTAAACTCTCTGATCAGACTGTTTTCTCACAGAGACTCGTGTCTGAAATGACCTGGTGATTTTCACTGGAGTTTCCTCAGTTTCCTGTTGATCTGACTCTGACGTATTTACATTTAGACTCTTTCCCCTGCAGATTCTACAGTATTAGAGTGGTTCTGTGTTGCTGGGTAAAACCAGACATCAGGGATGTTCCTAATGAATGCTTTCCTGCTCCAGAGGGGGAAACACTGGTGTAAAAATTGACATTGGTTATCTGAGTGTGGCTAACATTAGCAGTGCTAGCACCTCACAGGTTAACATCCACATACCTGAGCTGAACGTGGTTACGTTTTGCTCCATACAACATTATTTTCATTTTCTACACACAATCGTCTTCCAGTAAATGTGTGACGGCCATGTTTGATTTTTATACAACACCACTTTGTCGTTATTCACACGCTACACCAGTGAGTACACTGTGTACACAGAGTACTGCGTGTAAGTGTACTAACTGAAGTATCAGATTAGAGACAGCTGACCGTCACGAACAGAACGTCATCATCTGCATTGAAACAAATCTCTAACCAGTTTACTGCAGTTCAGACAGGAGCAGTCAACATAAAGGACAGTCGATGGATGAATGAATGAATGAATGGATGAATGGATGAGGGTTAGGGTTTACTGTGTCTCAGATTTGACCCTGGTTTCCTCTGTGAGACCTCAGCTGAGACTTGCACATGTCCTGGTTCAGAGCTGGAGATCAGGTGAGTTCTTTGTTGGTGCTTTTGTGGCTGGCTTCACTCTGACCTTCACTCAGGTAGAGTTTATGTTTGTGGTGTGGAGAAGGAGAATGTGATGAAAGACGAGCCTGATGTGGAATTTACCCTTCATACCCTCCTGCCTCCCAGTGTGTGTGTGTTTCATTAATCCACGGTCATGTTTCCTCAGAGTCTCTGGAGGTCGTTTGTCGGCGAGTCGCTGCAGGTTTCAGGTAGAAGGTGAAATATGAAACAGGACGTTTGTGTTCTTGTCTGGATGGGACACTTAAAGCAGCAGCAGAACGTTTCTCCTCCATGTCAGAGCTTTTGTCAGCTCCTCAGTTAAATAACTCGTACCCTGTCGTGTTGATAAGAGGCTCACGTTCAGGCCTGTTGGTCTGAACTACCAGGAAACTGTAAGTGCTGCTGGATGACTTCCTGTCAGAGACGCCTGCAGACTCTGCTGATTATCACTTATCTGACACTGGTTAAAGCTGCTTCTCACAAACTGAAATCCACTCTGCTGTGTTTATTTCGAACACTTGAATTTGAATGTCTTTTTAAGAACGTTCTGAAGCGTTAAAGTCTAATGTTAACAACTGAGGCGAAGAAGGAAGAACAACAAAGGCTTTCCTGTGAGCGTTCATGTTTTTCCACCTTCTCAAATGGAATAAGAATCAATACGTGATGCTACTGCCATACACAGACATACATGTGTAGTATAGGTAGTCACAAAAACACTTCTACCAGTCCTTTGGTTGATATCTCTGACACACAAACTTGAGTTTAACTTGTAACAGTCACTGGTTATTGTTTGATAAACAGCTGAACTGAACTACTTTAGCCTTTTGTTGTCGTAGCTTAGTTTGCTGTGTTGCTCTGGCAGTAGCTTCAGTGTGGTGAAGCTTCATTTAATGCAGAGTAACTCGACCAACGCCGCTTTTGTTGACTTGTGTTCTTTAATATTTAGGAAAGAGGTGAGTTAATTACAGCTGGACAGAGTAGAGAGGTGCAGAAGTGAAATATCAGAGGAAACATGTTTGATCCAACTGTGTCTGCAGGGACTGAACAGTCCTAATCAGATATTCTGCTCTGAGACGGAAATAAAACACAGAGAGAAGAGATGCAGGAGGAGGAGGAAAGACAGTTCACTTTTATCTCCTCATGTCCTCACTTATAAGACCTGCAGCAGAGAGACTCGTCACAGTTCAGGTGTGAAGCTGCAGAGTCGAGTCTTCAGAGTCCGTCAACTCTCAGACTGAACCCACTGACGACAAAAATGTGAAAACAGAGCTCAGATTACAGGCTGCACACACTCACACAATACTGCTACTGTTCACACACACTCGCTGAGTGTGCACATTAAAGGCACTTAAATAGGTTCAGTCTTAAACTACACTGATATAAAAGCCTTCCTGTCTCTCTCTCCAGGTGAATCTGAGCAGGTAAAATCTGACTCAGCAGCTTCAGTTTCACACACAGTTCACAGAGTTCAGACATTAGCTCAACATAAAGAGACTCAGAGGTTTAATGTCTGTGTAGATTTACACTAAAGAGCCAGATGTTTCCTACAGGAGGTGGAGACCAAACACAGACAGAAAAGAGAGGGAATACTGCACTGAGATGAGCATGAGGCGTTCAGGAGCTAACAGGAGTGCAGGGTGTTAAGAAAACGAAATGAGCATGAGGCATTCAGGAACCAAAATGAGCATGAGGTGTTCAGGAGCTAATGTGCGTTTTACTTTTTAAAAATTTAACACAGGCTGATGTTAAGCTGCGATCAGTCTCCATATGAGTGGTCCGATCTAACATCTGTGAGGTGTTCAGGAGCAAAAATGAGCGCGGGAAAGGACAGTTTCTCCTGTTTCATTTCACCTGGTGGTTGTTAGAGGAACTGCAGCTTAACGACCTCCACACTCAGCTGGAGTTAAATCGACAGGGACAGGGTGGAGGTGGGGGGAGGAGGAGGAGGGGCAAGGGAGGGTGGAATGAGGAAGAGGGTGGAGGTGGGCGGGGCCTCCTCCACCCAGCTGGAACAGATTTCCTCTGAAACTGAACAATAAGAGCTGTGTTTCTGTTTTGAGGCGTCGGACATGATGTGTGTGTGTGTGTGTGTGTGTTGTTGTAGCTGTGTTCTGCTCTGGTCTGAAGGTGCTGACATATCACCTTACAGTGGATACACCCTGAGTGTGTGTGTGTGTGTGTGTGGTTCCCTCCCCCCTGGTCTTATTAACCCTCCACTCTGGAACCAGCTGTGTGGACCTGGTCCCTGGTCAGAGTTTTTAAAAACCTAATTGGAAGAGTCTAAAGTCTAAAGCAGTGGATGGTCGAGGACCTGCCTGCTCTCCTTTCATCAGTATGCACAGTGTAATGTTTATACAGAGCTGCAGGACTGATCCTAAAACCAGGAAGTCAGTTAGCATGTTAGCATGTTAGCTCTTCCTGTTCGTCCAGAGTCAGTGTGTTTCTGGTTAAATGTCTGAAAGAAGTTTTGTGGTTTTAACACAAGTTCAAGACATTTTCAGGTTCACTGATGGAAAAGTCCCACTGGCTTTTTCAGAGGGAACCAGGGAGAAGCTAAATTCCAGGTTAGCCTGTAAAAAGACGTCATCGGTTTTAGGAACATGATTAATTTTCTCCTAATGTTAAAAGGTAGAAATGAGTAAATCCACAGAACAAAGAGCAGTTCACAATAAACAAACTCCTCCCTGGAGCCGATGAGGACTCACATGGACCTGAACCTTTAACTCTGTGACCTTTGACCCCGTCACTGCCACAGGAACCAAACTTTATTCTGCCGTCGACCCAAACAACAGAAAACATGAAAGACTGAAACGTGTGTGAGTTCAAAGACGAGATGTTCCAGTCAGGTTGTTTATAAAGATGATCTTCCTCTGTGTGTGTGTGTGTGTGTGTGTGGTGTGTGTGTGTGTGTGTGTGTGTGTGTGTTCCTGTGTCGCCTCCGAGGCGACAACATCTGGATGCCTCACATCCTCCGTGTCCCTCACCGTCACACTCACAGGGCTTTTACTTTGAAAGAGCAGCCCTGGCACAGCTCTCCTCTGACGCAGCAGTTGATGTAGGAGACGACATCATTTCCTGTCCCGCTCAGCGTGTGTGTGTATGTGTGTGTTTCCTGACAGTGTGTATTATCTGGCTGCAGCAGGATTATGATGTGATGAACAGACTGAGTCATGTTTCCTCTCTGATCCTGCATCACGTCTGTTTCTGCTTCAGTTTTATTGCTGTTGTTTTGCTCCTGAAACACAACAACTGGAAAATGACCAACAATATAAACTGAGAGAATTAAAGCTCCAAACCTCTGACACTTTAGTTTAGAGCAGATGTTTCATTTCATAAATCCTCTCTCTTATGAAACCAGGAGTCAGATGATTGAGTAAATTTACAGTAACATTTTCTGTCCTGATTAAAGGAACATACATCATCATGACCACCAACAGGTGAATAACACTGATTAACTCGTTAGTGACACCTGGATATGTTAGGCAGCAAGTGAACATTTTGTCCTTGAAGTTGATGGGATGGAAGCAAGCTGTAAGAATATGAAGGAAATAATAAAACCCAGACAGAGTCTCAGACTGAAGGATTGTTTTTCTGTGAGTCTATAGATTGTTTTTTTAAGGAAAATCCCTTCATATTAAAGCATCAGCAGAGATGTATTGATCCTCCCTCTCTGTGTGTCAATATGAATCAGCTCAGATGATGTCATCACTGTGCTGCTGTGATGACATCATCTGCAGACGCCACCACTCTGACAGTCAGAGAGGATCCTCCCTGAACAACCTCAGGCTGACGGACAGTAAACACTGACCTCAGACCAGCCCGTCGGTCTCTGGAGGATCACACTGTTTATTTTCCCAGAAACACCCAGTGGACCAGGACTCTGTGTCATCATGGTCTCAAGACTTGGTCCTCAGCTAGACCCAGAGTCCTGACTGTCATCGTACAACCAGACGTTTCAAGTTTCAGGTTTCAGATTTGAAGTGATTCAGAATGAGCTCTGATGTTTTTTTGGAAACATGAGGAGCTTTCAGTCAGAGTCCATGGTCATCATCCTGAGGAGAGATGAGTTAACTCAAAATAAAAACCTCTGGAAGAAAAAGTTTGTTGTATTAGATCTGGTTTATAGATTATTTGGACGTTTGTAAGAAGATTCATGAGACTGTGCATCTCATTACGGCCCATAGTTCTGATTTATTGTGAAGTAATGATGACAGGAAGTCAGGTGACGCAGTGTAAGACGCTTCTATTGGTCGTATCAGAGACGGCTGTTGAGAACTTGTTGGGATTCAATCTAAAGTCCTGTTCACACGACAGTTTTAGCATCAGAAATGTTTTCCTTTGTGTCTTAAAAAGTTCCACATTCACACAACAATGTTGTGAAAACGTTCTTCGTTCTGTGAAATTGCAGTACCATGCCGGGCCAGTAGATGGTGACGTAACGTGATGAGTCTGCAGCACAAACACAGCTCAGTCCATCATCGTTCTTGTTCTTCTTCTTTTTGCTCCTGGCTGTTAAAGTATTTTCACAAATGCATGCGACGCAAATAAAGAATGCAAAAGTGCGAAATACAAACCTGTGAATTTCCAGCAGCTGAAGCTTCACCACGACATATTGCAGACATATGTTTAGGATGGAGACAGTTTGAGGTCCAGGAGAGTCTGAAGACCAGCTTCCAGGATCCTTTGACCCAGAGCCTCTGACAGGCTGGCAGTCCACCTCCTGTTGAAAAACATTACATCACTTTTTCACCATGTAAAATTCTCGTTTTGTGTGAAAGCAGTCATCACAAAAACAACAGATTTAAGAAATAAATTAACGTGTGAATTAGTCGCAGGAAGAAAACGAGGTGGGGGAGCGTCGACAGTTTTCACAGGAACTGTGTGTTGTTTCCACAGCGACTCTGGAACCTGGTTTCAAACGTTTGCGTTTTCAGAGCCTGAAACTCTGTTGTGTGAACAAAAGACCAAACCACAGCAAAGGCTTAGTGTTTTATGCAGAAACTGTTGTGTAAACAGAAGATCCACTGATTCAGCTGCTGCTGGTTTAGGTCAATCTGTGGTCCCGGTCTCATTGAGGGACCTCAGGTCAAAGGTCACTTCCTCTGTGGTTCATATTTCTACAGTAAAATTAGCAGCTGTTGTTTTCTGTATTAAGAGAAAGATTTGTTAAATGTCAGGAGTAGAAATGTGTTGAATCCGTCCAGAACCCCCCCCCCCCCCCCCCCCAGTCCTGTTCCTGTTCCTGTTGGATGAGTTCACAGTTAAAAAGTGAGAACAGTGATTCTGTGAGAACCTCCGGCTCCGTCCTCCTGAGGACTGCTTTGATGTCCAAATCAAACGAACCCACCTCCACAGCTGAGCGTGAGAGCAGCCGTTCATGTTAATCAGGCACAACAAAGAGGTTTCACTGAGGAGGTTCAAGTCTATTAAACTTTACTGAAACAACAGTTACAGGCTGTTACCTGGACCTTTAGTTTTGAGAACCTGAATCTGGCCAATAAGAACAGGCTTAGTCGGCTTGTGGATCAAGTTCAGCTTTTTGACCTTTACTACCGGCAGGTCATCAGGAAAGCTGGACTGGACTGACCACCTCCTGCAGATGAAGATACAGAGTTCCCTCTCACAGGACTCAAAGACTCAAAGACTCTTTTGTTTGCAGTCAGTCGTCTGAAGTTGGTGCTGAGCAGTTTTATTCCAAACTCTGCAACTCAGACTCTTTTGTCTTTATGATGAATTAATGTGTTTTTAGCTGCAGTTGAAATTCTTGACTTGACTAAACTGCAGCAATCACAAACTGTTCAGAGACTGAAATTCAAAAACACAATGTGCAGAGTTGATGAACTTTCAGCTTTACAACATACAACATGTTGGAAATGTTGTTTTGTTTAAATTAAATTATTTTTGAGGTCTGGACCAAACAAACATGTTGCTTTACATCTGGAGAATATGATCTGATCCAGTCTCTCTGTTCCTTCAGTCCTGGAGATCCTGCAGCTGGTGAAGAAACGGGACCTGTTCCTGGCTGACTCTCATATCCTGGAGCTGGAGCAGGAGTGTAACGAGTCCGCTGCCACTGAGACGCAGCCGGAGGACGCCACCAGCCCGAACGTCAAAGACTTTGGGCGGAGGAAGGCGAAGGACGTGGAGCTGCTGTATGAGGAGCTGCAGAAGGAGCTGTGGGCCGTGGTCAGGGAGTCTCTGAGGTCCCCCACGGCTGGACCCAACCTGGGCCTGGTGGTTCAGGTGAGGACCGCCGCTGCCATGGTTACAGCCAAGGTCACAGGTGTCAGAGCTGACCTCACCTGTCTGTGTGTGTCTGTGCAGGTGCTGCAGCAGGAGGAACAGGCCGATAAAGACTGGGCCACCAGCGAGGGAGCGGCCCCTGGGGGCCCCAGGCCTCGTCGGCTGAAGCAGAAGTGGAGGGAAGCAGGTGGAGGAGGCGGCAGATGGCTCCCTGCCCCAGAGAGCAGAGTTCACGGCCGGAGAGCTGGACGGATACCTGGGCAGGCTCCGAGCCCGGGTGGTGGAGGACCTGGGGGCTGCAAACAGGAACGTGGTTTCCATTTACCCTGAGGAGTACCAGCCCTTCCAGGTGAGATCACACCTGCACAGAAAAACCTTTTTGTTAAAGAGTAAGATTGTTTTTGTTTAACCAGGAATAGCCATTACAACACTACCAGACTCCATTGACAAAATCAGGGATTTAACCAGCAGCTGCTGTAATACCACTGCCTCCATCTGTTAGTGTGTCTGTGTTACTGTGTGACTTTCAGTGGTGGAAGAAGTAATCAGATACTTTACTGCAGTAAAAGTACCACACAGTAACACAGACACACTAACAGATGGAGGCAGTGGTATTCCAGCAGCTCCTGGTTAAATCCCTGTTTTTGTTAATGGAGTCTGGTACTGATATATCGTGATGTTTCTGGTTAAACTAAACTAAAACTAAATCCTCTTTAATAAAAAGTATAAAAATCCTCTAAAATCCTCTAACAATTCTCTGACTTCATCTAACTTTAACCTTTGACCTTCGACCTGTCAGGTGTACGTGCAGAGTTACCACCAGGCAGTTGCTAGGCGACTGGAGGCCATCACTGACAACCAGCTGGAGATCACAGACATCTACTCTCTGCTGGACTGGCTGCACAACATATACGACAGGTAAACTGGTTTATATTGATGAGTTGGTTACTTCTCTTTCTCTTTTTTTAATGAGTAGGGAACTTAATTTTGAACATTATTAATCAACAAGAAACGTCTTTAACTCGTCCTGATATTAACACTCGTTTCATCGAGTCTTTCCTGGTTTAATGAATCAAACAGCACAGAAGTTAAAGCAGCTGTGGAGCCTGAAACCCTGGTCCTGATGGATCCTGAACCATTAGAAACCATTAGTTCCTCGTCCTCTTAGACTGACTCTGCATGTGTGTGTGTTGTTTCAGAGATGTTCTGGGGACTGTGTGCATCACGAGTCCGTTCAGCCGCTCTCAGCTCAGTCCTCTGCTTCCTTCAGAGACCGTGGACAGACTGGAGCTGGACTGTCTCAACTCTGTCAGGGTGAGACCCACCACCCCCCGAAGATAGACCCCAACCTTTACTCTAACCTTACACAAAGTCCTCACTTTGTAAGGCCACTTTCTTTTATGGGGACCCTTCTTTTAAAGTGATGTTCCTCCTGTACAGATGTTTGTAGTTGGTTGTGATCAGTATTTTTTTTTTAACTTTTACTAGTTAATTATCATTTTAAAAAATCCCAGTAGAAACTTAGCTTAGCTTCATGTAGCTCAGCAGCATCAGAATATAAATTGGTTAAAAAAATAAATACATAAAAAAAGACTGTTGAGACTGTTGCAACATGTACAGTCAGTGGTGTGAGACATTTGCAGATTATTTAGTTTGTTCTATAACAGAGTAAAAATACTCTATTACAAATAAATGTCCTGCTTTATAAATATGACCAGAGTAAAGTGTTAAAAGTAAAAGTTTGGCATCATCACAGTTTGTTGCACATGTTATTGGTTTATTATCACTGATGCAATAATAATGTCTGAGCAACAATCTTAATCTCATACAGATGTTTCTCTCCCTGGAACCAAATCCCGGAAATCTTGTTTTGCAGTGAGAATATTATTTTCACTTTCTGGTAAATGTTAATAATCCGTTCATAAAAGGGTTCACGTCCAGATGTTCTAAATGTACTTAGTTCCCTTTCACCAGCTCCTCCACCTTTACCTGTTTGATCTGTCAAAATAAAACTTGATAAATTTTCTTTTTCTTCCACAAGTCATTAGAAGCAAACATGAAATATTAAAACAAAAAGTTGTGATTTTGAGCCTGAGGACGTTTTGTAGCTTGTAGTTAAAGTTGAGGTGCGTTTGTTTTGATGCCTGGCTTGTCCCTCTGCAGGCTAAAGTGACCACAGGGCTGAGTCAGGTCCTGGACGAGGAGGAGAAGAGGTGGATGGAGACGTTGCACATCGAGGAGTATCAGATTACTCTGGCTAAGACTGTCATACAGGTACACCCCGACCCCCCATCAGCTGCTCTGATCACAGCTTCCTCTCTGTTTAAATAAAGGTTATTGAATCAGATTTAGGTGCTGTTATGTAAAGGTGGATTCCGCTGTAATTTGTGCACTGATTGTTTTTCTGAGTGTGTCCTTCAACTGCAGCCAAAGTCAACACTGAACACTTCCTGATCTCACACACACACACACACACACACACACACACACACACACACACACACACACACACACTGATTTCTAGTGGAAGCAGCTGCTGCCCTCTGGTGGTCAGAGTTGTTCCTGACATGTAGATCTTGTGTTTTTGTGGCATTAGTTTTGTGTCTCATGTTTTTTCTTATGTAATGATATTGATTGTGTTGTTGTTGTTGTTGTTGTTGTTGTGTCAGAGGCTGCAGGTGGATCTGGAGCGTTCTGCCTCCATCAACAGGAGTCTGGGCTCCAGAGTAGCTCAGTGCAGCCTCAATGGTCTGGCCGACTTCCTCTACAGGTACACAGATTTCCTCCACCTGTTCTCAGACTGAAGCTGATGATGATGATGATGATTGTGATTTTTCTTGTTTTAGTTTCCAGCGTAAAGTCGAGATGTTCCATGAAGGGATGCAGAGCGGGATGTTTGGAGATAACGAGGATGGATACGTTTCAAAAACCATCGCCCTGGTCAACTGCTGCCCCCCATTCAGGTACAACTCCAACTCCAGCTGGTCAAATCACCAGAGACAAAGGAGGAAGGTTCTTTGTTATGGAAATAATATTATCATCTCTGTCACCACGTTAAATAAAAGAACAGCGACATCTGAGAGAATCTCAACAAAATCCCACCATGACCCTTTAGAGGAGCCGTAGTTTCTGTTGTACAAAAGAAAAGATAAAATTCACTGAAACACTTTACCTCTCCAGGTTTTTCTCTTTCTTACCTAAACTCTTCTTCTTCTTCTTCTTCAGAGGCTTCGTGCAGCGCTGTGCTCAGTCTGATCCGTCAGTCAGCGAGGACTCTCTGCGCCGAGCCAACAAAGCTCTGGATCACATCGTCCAGCAGGGAGTCAGAGTCCTGTCTGAACGCCTCTACCTGCACATCAGGGTACGAAAACAAACACACACACTGAAACACAGTGTGTATCAGTAAAGCTTTTTGAAGTCAGTTTAGTTTTTACCCTTCATAGAGCTCTGCAGGACTGATCCTAAAACCAGGAAGTAAGTTAGCATGTTAGCACTTTCTGGTTAAATGTCTGAAATAAGGTCTGTGGTTTTAACACAAGCTCAAGACATTTTCAGGTTTTATTGTCCAACATAAAATGGGTCAGTAAATCCCCCACTCCTGATGTTTGAAGCTTTTATGTGTCTTAAAAAAGGCGGTTGCTAACGAGTGTCTAAATGAGACTACAGAGAGGAAGGACTATGTCCAGTGATGAGAACATAATGATAATGATGTAAAATAATCGATATTTGTGTTTCAGCCATTCTTTGAGCGTCTGGTGAAGAGGAAGTGGCTCAGCAACACGGAGCCGTACGAGCAGATCGAAGCTCTGATCAAAGATTACTTCAAGAAGTATCACAGGATGGACAGTCCTCCATACCAGGTACACACCTGCACACCTGCACCCTGCAGTCATATGACCAGAGGTATGTGGACAGCTCATCACCTCTCTCTCTGTCTCTGGTCCTTAGCTGCTGGTGGCAGAGGTCCACCGGCGGGTGGTGATGGAGTATCTCCGCTCGGTGATGAGAGGACGAATCATCTGCACCTCTATGAAGATGAGGAAGAGGATGGCTGGGCGGCTCAGAGACGAAGGAAAACAGATCAAAGTGCTCTTCAAAGACCTGGTCAGTATGAGATACCTCTGAGTTTTTATTTCTGGTCTGGGCATCTGTAGTTCACAACTCTATGAAGGTAAATGTTTGACATGTCTCTGTTGGTCAGGAGTCTCCGTCCAGCTGGTTGGACAGCGCTCTGTCACACATCTCTGAGATCATCCAGCTGGAGGACGTCCCCTCCATCCAGATGGAGGTCGGAGTTCTGGTCCGAGAGTTTCCAGACGTCAGGTACAAACATTCCTCTTCTTCTCTTGCCGATCATTCAGTCTTGACACTGGAGGGACAAAAAGTCCTCCAACCTAAACAACCACACAGGTTGCCTGTTCCTGCCGTTCCAATTAGCGTTCCAACTGTTCCAACTAGCGACAGTTGTTAGCGGAGCTTCATCGTCATGGTAACAATATGAAACAGCTGGTTAACATTGTGGAACAGTCTCTGTTTGGTTAGGTTTAGGAGAAGATGATGGTTTCGGCTAAAACTGAAATCAGGTTCAAACATGAACCGAACTCAAGTCTTTTGTGTGAACGTCCTTTGTTTGGTTGACCCACCTGTCCACCCCAACATCTACTTAATAGATGTCGTAATTACTACAGCCACTAAATGCCGCTTAACAAGACGATGTAGCTGTGGGGACATATATAGAAGAAGAGTTTTTATTTACTGAAAAAGCTCAGACTGTAATTTCTGCATAAAATTACTTTCCATTTGAAGCCCAAAAGAAAATTGCACAAAGCTCAGGAATCAAATGAATCATCAGGATGGTCCTGTTCCCAGACAGTTAGGTAAACTACCTGTCTGTATCTCCAGCCTTTTATCCTGTCATACCAGCAACTACAGCATGAGATCTGCTGATCAGATTCTTTTAAATGTCCTCAAGGTAAAACTGTATTTTCCTTTTATGAACCAATGAGTTTTAAACTACAATCAGTTTGAATAACTCCCCTCGTTAAATGTATTTAAAAGACTCTGAGGGAAACACGTTGCTGTTTTATATGATTAACCAACTGTTTTTAAATGAGTAACTTCACATGAGATGGACTAAGTTATGGCTTCTTATCTTTTACTCTTCTTATTGTTTAGCCTTTATGTGTTTTCTGTCTTTATAATCAAGGAGCATAGTTTTTCTTTTCTTTGCAACCCCTTGTGCTCTTGACATGGACTCCGTGGAAAAAGAGGTCTTGCAATAATCTGATGTCTGTTGCATCTGTTCAGAGCCAGCGAATACCTGAGTCATGTAGTAATATATTTGTATTAAGTTACACTCCTGCTGTGTGAGAAACTAAAGACAAAGCATCAACACATAAACACTTTCCTTCCTCTCTGATCGTGATGTAGCCACTCTGAAATTTCACCTTTAACCCACTGAGCTGTGTGTGTGTGTGTGTGTGTGGTGTGTGTGTGTGAGTGATCTATATTAAGGCTGGTAGTCTTGTTATTGTTCTGTATGGATTATATTTACCTCCACGCTGAGATGTCTCTGTAATAATATCCTCAAAGAAAAGGTTTTCCCTCTTTAACTCTTTAAAAGCAGAGGAAAGTTTATATCAACTTCAAATATTGAAGTCTGAAGCTGTGTTTTACATTTCCAATATTAATATATATGATTTGAAATACTAAATAAACACTTCACCAAACCATTTTTCAATAAGTTTTTATAATCTTTGTACTGTAACTGTCAAAAACACGTGCCAGCTGCCTGTCATTTGTCATTGAACCTGCCTGAAAATATGGCTCTATGTCTTAAATGTTTTGAAAAATTTATTTTGATGTGGATTTATATCTATCAGCTATCAAATTATCAAAGTAGAAAAACTCAATTTTTAGAGATTTAGTTGTTTTTGTTTCTGCTGGAGACATCTGAGCCGACCTGTGACGACAGGTGAAGAAAATCTACTGATAACATTGAGGCTCTTTCACCTACATCCATCTGTAAGTCTTATTTTGCTGCAGTCTGACACACTGAGGTGGAGTTTCTGGCTTTAACTGGGTTCTGTGTTCAGGTCATTTCAGAGTATACAATTTCTTTAAAATACCCATGAGAACACATGAACTGACACCTCCTGTTTTCCTCTCTTTCTGTGTTCAGGAAGAAGCATGTGTCAGCCATTTTGAACATCCGAGGGATGACTCGGCAGGCGGAGCGTCAGGAGATCCTCAACATTGTCAAAGACATCGAGAGCTGTGATGGTGCCGGCTCAGCCCGGCTGTCCCGGGACCACGCCCTCTTCTCTGAGGTGCCGGTAACCTCCGAGGTCCACTGCCTGAACGTGGGCCTGAGCCGCATTGCCCTCACCGCCTCGTCCTGCTTCAGCACACTGCGACCACGTCGACGCAAAACCCGAACGCCTGTCCAGGAAAACCCCGACGATGTTCTCTGAAGAGACACATCACAAGATTTTTGTTTTTCTGACAAGCTCCTTGGCTGGAAGTGAAATTATTTGAGTTCCAACAGCCTGCAGGCGGATTTTATTATTAATTTAACTCCGTAAACAATCATGATTATTAGTCACTAAACCATCACTGACTGAATCTTTCCATCAAGCTGCTGCTTCAGAGGAATCCACTAAAAATAGGTTTGTTTTTTCTTTCTGGAGAAGTTTCAGGAAGAATGGCGTGACAGCGAAGACCTCAAGACTAACCTGAGATCAACTTTGAATCATTTTGACTCTTTGATTTCACTTTCACCAAGTTCAACATTTACTGCTCAGAAGAAAACAAAAGGTCAAAGGTCGATGATGATGATCATGAGAGCTGATAAAAGACAGAACAGAGAGAAAACTGGACTGAAAAATCAGCTCCTCTGTCAGACCGTTGTTGCCTATTGTCAAGAAAATAACAAAACTTTTTGAATTTCTTCAGTTGAAATCAAGTGTTAGCATTTGGGGCTAACGCTATGTCTCTTGTTAAGAATCGATTCTTGAATGATTTCCCTTTATTGGAAATGAGAATTTTCTGATTTGAAATCAGAAAATTTAGGTAGATATAAAAATCCACATCATCTATGAATGTGGGATTTCTTCCGTTAAAATCCAAATCTACTTGTTAGGATGGAAAATCATTTATTTGGATTCAAACTTCACATGAGGGTTGAGGCCTGGTCACATCAGAAAATTATTCATTACTGTGTCTTCGGAAAAAAGGTGATACTAGAAGCTTGGTCACAAAGTGACTGGGGCTAATGTAACTTGGCTAACTAATAGTATTAGGCTTGAGGGGTGGAGGTGGGGAGGTTGCAGTCGGAGGGGTGAAAGTTCAGTTCTTGCAGTGAATTCATCTCAATTAACTGATTTTGGTCTGAATTGTTGTTTATAAAACTGCTGTGACCAGGCCTTAGTTATATAAAGTCAGCAAAATGTGATTTAAAGTCACCTCGTCTTTTGCAGTTTTCATATTGATTTTAACACATTTAACAGGATAACACTTCAGGTTTGTACTAAATCACACACATCATGATTTTCATCATGAGATTTCAGATTTGATTCGTCGCTTTGTTTTTTTTTTTTTGAGAACTGTTTGACTTCATTACAGTTTGACATCCGAACAAACTGTCGCCACATTTTCCTGCAGGATTTCTGGACTTTGAGCTGAAAGGCACTTTATGGAGGATCAATAAAAGGAGAGTAGTTCTCTAGACTGAAGTGGATTCTGGGACAAAGACCGGAACAAGAGGACTGAACCAGACTGAGGTGCCTCTTCTGCTTTCTGTCCAGTCAGGATCAATAGACTGGAACCTGGACTGGAGACTGGAGAACCTGGATGCCATCTGTTTTGGGCATTTTGACCCTGCAGAGTTTCAGACGCGTTTAGTTTTTAATCCCAGGACAAAAACTGGACAGTTGTAGTTTTATTGTTGCACATGATATATAAAAAAAGACACATTTTAATCAAAGGTACTAGACAAAGATCTAAGTCTATCAGCTGATTGTGTATTTAAAGCAGTGATTATAGCTCACGATCTTGGGTGTGTTGAGGTTTATTAAATATGTGGGATTCAGAGATTAACAGAGATTTATTATTTCTTCCTGGTGGTAGAATAACAGACGTTTACTACAGAATATCTGGTCATTCAGAGTTTAGATTACAGGGACAGAACTACAGACTTATCAGAGATAGACTGACGACTAACTGGGATTTAACGGTTTATTCTGCATTTCCTCACATTTAATTTTCAAACCACCCATCAGTTTTTATTCATCCTGTTGTTTTTAGGCACTTTCCATATCCACATTCATTTCAGTAGAGACACTTCTCTTCCATCTGTTCTTCATGTCTCTGTCTCTTGTAAATGTGGATGTATGAAATGAATCTTTCTGTACAGAGATCAGCTTCAAATGACAATAAAACTCATCAGATCGCTGACTGCTGTGCTTTTATTTTTATGCCTTTTCATGGCCAGAGGCTTTTTATTTGCAGGTTGTCCGTGTGTCCATCCGTCAACATGAATCCGTCTCGTAAACGCGATATCTCAGAAGCATTTTCAGAGAATTTCTTCACATTTGGAAAATTTAGTTTTCTAATTTAATTTCAATTTAACTTTTGTTTTTTGTTTATATCTTGAAGGTCTGATTAAAGGAATTTCCAGGTGATACTAACTTCTTCAGGACATTTTATTCAACATGAATAAAATATTTTAAATAACTTAATAATTGCTAATATTAAGATCAATGTTTGGATATATTATTGTCTGATATTTTACTAATATTTTCCTGATAGTGTAATAATATATATATATATATATATATATATATATATATATATATATATATATATATAGTTTTCAGATATAACAGATTTATAAAAATTGTTTATTGGATATTGTGGTGATCTTTTAAGACCTTTTCAGAGGCGCACCACAGTTTGGAGGTTAAGATGATGTTGATGTTTGATTCTGGCCTGAGACTTTTGTTACGGGTACAACTGCTGTATCTGTATGGTGGCCGTGAAGTGCAAATCATAACGACAAATGGGAAAAACAACAAATAAAAAAAACATAACTATCACTCTTTGTTTGTTTGCTTGTTTGTCCAATCAGCAACAATACTTGTTGATAGCAGGTACTACCTGTTCTGGTAGAAGTTGAGGTTGTTGTGTTATCATTTGTTGTCTTTTGATGTTTGTTGTGTTTACTTTGATTTAAATCATCAGATTTCTTCAGGATGTGAAGTAAAAGAGTCACAGTCAAAGTTTGATGCGATTTATTGAAGTCGTCCGTCCACAGAGTAAAATGTTTCACAAGTGTTAGTGGGAAGTTTCCTCCTACAGAGATTAAATATCACCGACAGATTTAAATACAATAAAAACAGAATGAAGAAATGGTGACACCTCCCCCTCCCCACCCTCCTCAGGTAACAATGAAGTCCCGCCCCTACTTCTCACACCTGATTTTCTCATTTTATTCTTTTTTTTAATCTTTTCTGTTTACTGCTGATCTGAACTTGACATTTTAACAAAACTGAAACCAAAGTTCGATTTTCAGTATTAAACACAGACCTCCTTTCAAAGCATCATGGGAATTGTAGTTAAAGTCTGTGTTTTATCTTAAAATGTTGAATTGTTCATGTTTCAAAAATGTGTTTACCTAAAACATTTTGACAGAAAAAAAATTCTGATCACTGAAGTTCAATTTCCATCCTGATAAATTCTTAAAAAACAACAACAAAAACAAAAACAAAAAACAAAACAAAAAAACAACAAACAAACAAAACAAACAGAAATGTAAAACAAAAATCTGCCTAAGGTTTGTCATTTTATGGATGGGGAGGGGCGGGGCTTCACCGTGTCACTATTTACCGAAATAAAAACAAACAAATGAAACATCAAATAGCACCAACATTAATTTCAGGCTAAATAAATACTCTGATGACATTTACAGTAAAAAACGGTTGAGTTCAAACATATTTACAAATCACAGAGAGATAATTCAGGAGCAGAACCTGAACCAGGACCAGGACCAGGACCAGAAATATATTATTCTCATAAATTAAAGAAACAGGAAGTAACTTGGTTTTTGAAAATATGTTGCCATATGTTCATTCTGTTAAATTATATATCTGTTAATATTAAAACATTAGAATTGTGGCTACAGACCTTTAGTTTTTATATGAAGTCTATCAGACAAATGTTCAAGTGAACTTTATTCATAACACAGAAATACTCAAATCAACAAAGTGAAGAACAAACAGTAAATTTTACAGGATGAATGTGGATAAACTCACAACATCAGTTTCAGGTTCTGAATATGTCCTGGTTCTGTCTCTGGTTCAGTTCCTGGTTATCTGCTGCAGCTCATCCTGTTCAAATGTTCGACTCAGTAACAGGACCTTGAATCTTGAGTCGAATCATTTCTGTGTTAAAATGTGACAGCAGACGTCAGCGCTGCGTTTTGTCTTTACACTGAAACTCTGAAACATTTTTTAAAAAGCTGAGGGAGGCAAAATCTGAACACGTCTGATCTGAAATCTGAACACGGCTAATCTGAAAACTGAACGTGTCCAATCCAAATTTCAAACTCCTCTGATCTGAAAGAAAACTGGAACAAAAACAAATTTCAAGGTTTAATGTCAAATATATTCACAGCTTCTCACACGATTCTCTCCCTACTTATTAACAAAATACTGACTGACAATGACACGCAGTCACTGCCTCTCAGCTGACCAATCAGACTGATGTTCAGCTGACCAATCAGAATGCATTTTCAGTGCAGGTCTGGTTGGGCTGTGGGCTTGGCTGGAGGCAGGGCAGGGTGGGGGGTGGTGCTAAAGTTTACTCAAGTTTTTCATTGTCATTGACGTCTGATGACGAGAGAACGTCCCTCCCAATGCACCAACCAATCAACTGTTACAGGATGTGACATCACGGAATGTGGTGAAAACCTTGTAACTTCTCAATCAGCCACCAAATGATGCGAGCCCCGAGATTAAACCAGTCTGGTTTCCATAGCAACTAAAGGTTTAGGCATTCACTCAATACAAGGTGTTCACCTGACAACTAGATATGACTTTTAAATTCATCACGTTAGGGTTCAAACTGGGGTTGAATGATGTTTACATTGAATTATTATGAGTCAAAGATGTTAACAAATTATTTCCAACTATGTTTTCCAGCTAGTTCGGCGGATGTTGCCATAGATTGGAGGTCTCATACTTTCTCTGACCTTAAACGTAGCTGAAATAACAAGACGAAGCTAGAAGAACTTTTCAGATTATAGGTTTGGATAAATTTTATAAATAAATAATGATAATTTGAGTACAGTTGAAGGCTGAAGAGGAGTAGCAGCTCCTGAACAATTCAGTTTAATGAGTCATTAACAGCATCAACAAGCCTATCATAATGATTCCCCCGACTGGTTCAAAAATACTGACCAACAGCTCTGTCTGTCATTGTTACAATTTGTGGATTGTCTTTTTTTAATTGTTCCAATGTGTAAAATTGAAATATCTCTGATGTTAGCACCTGGTGGCTAAAACCAGCAATTAGACTGCACCAGACAAAAATACTCACATGTTCATCCTCAAGAATTTTTAAATAACACCAACTGGAAAGTGTAAAATAAACTGGCTGATCATGTTCTAGTTTTTATCATGTGACTTATCTATTGATTCAGATGGGATCAAATATCGTGACTCTGCTGTGAAACCTAAAATTAATCTCTAACATCAGACAACCTCAGTTCAAATATCCGTCTGTGATGTTTGTAAAAGGTTGACACAAATCACTTTGGACATTTGTGCTGCACCAAGTCACTCCTGTTGATCTGAACAGGGCCGACTGATTGAATGAATGACTGATTGATTGTTTGGCAGCGTTATCTTTAACATGACAGTCTCTCCTTACAGATTCAAATAAACGAGTCTTGTCTTGTGCGTCCCCTCGGTGGAGAAGGAGTTCCTCACTCCCTCGTGCAGGAGGAGATGAAGCATCTATCGAACTCCCTCGTGCTCCCTCATGCAGACGTTGCACCTCCCGATGTTCCCCCTCTGCTGCCAGCCCTCGGTCAGTGTGGTGGAGGGATCGTTGTAGGGGCTTGTTTCCACTCTGGTCAGCCAGAAACTGTAGATGTTGGAGAAGTAGTGGCAGGTTCCTCGAGGCCCCTGACACTCCACGAAGGGCTGGGCCCTGAAGTCTGTCAGACAGCTACCTGATGATGTCAGAGACTGGCCACCGCCCTCATCACCTGCACCTGTATGCTGCAACACACACAGGAAATGACATCATCATCAGGTGAGAGAGACTTCCTCCAGGCAGACATAATTTTTAAGTTTGCAGCAGTAACAGTTCCTGTAGTATTATTACATCAAGTGGTATCAGTTTAAGTTAAGTTTTAGTTTAAGTTTAATTTCAGGTTTAGGTTTAAGATGAGGTTTGAATTTAAGTTTATGTTGTGCTGAGTTTAAGCTGTGGTGAGTGTAAGTTTTAATTGTAAATTTAGGTTTAGGTTTAGATTTAAATTGAGTTCAATTTAAGTTTTGTTGAATTTAAATTTAAGGTTGAAGTTAAAGTTCATTTTCTTGTAGCAGTAGTGATGATATTTGTATATGTAGTATTATTATTAGCAGTACTACCATAATCTTTTAAGTATTAGGAGTAGCAGGTGTTAAGTGGTACTAGAAGTTGTAGTAATTTTCAGTATTCTCTGCTCTAACAGTAGCAGTGGTGGTAGCTGTAGTATCAGCAACAGCACCATTAACAGTAGTGGTACTGTAGTAGTACTTGTAATTTAAGTCCTGTAGTCACCACATTAGCAGTAGAATTGATGGTTTTATTAGAAGCAGTTGTAGTACTGTAGTTAGCTGTAGTTTGAGTACTGCAGTACCAACCATGAGGAAGGAGTATCCGGTCCACAGGCTTGTCCAATTGGGGGGGCAGAGTGGCTGGTTGGCGGTCTGGCTGTGCAGTGCGACAGGTGAGGAGGGAGCTTCGCAGACCACACAGCGGCTGATGTGGTCTTCAATGGAGGGTCCGTCCACAGGTAAGCTGGGGACGGCCACCGTTGTCGACAGCCAGTAGGATTTATCGTTACGGCTGGCATAAGCGCAGGCGCCCATGTTACAGGAAGAGAACGGCATGGTGGAGAAGACACGCATGCATGACCCCGCCTGACCTGGAAATATTATCAATAAATTAAATATTATCAGTATTATTATTATTATCAGTACGGTTCCCCTGAGGAACATGTAATCGTGTGTCTCTTTGTGTTGAAGTGTGTATATATATTTACCCAGGTCCTGAGTGTGAGCCTTCTCCTGACCCTCCAGGTACAGCAGACTGTATCCGTGCCATAGGGCCCTCATGTTTAATGGACAGGTGGGGATATTCTTTGATTGGCTGTGCCTCACCAACAGGAAGCCCGAGTTCAAGTGTTTGGTTGGTCCAGGAAAACCTCTGTCACCTATTGGACCAGGTTCACCTGAGACACAAAACAAATCCCCTCAGATGATACAACAACTGCATAAACATCTCTAACCCAAGCTGAATGTGAGTGGACTCAGGAGACCTCAGTCATAGTAATTCCAGTTCTCCCTGGGACCACAGTGTTCCCAGTCTTAGTAATTCCGTGGCTCTGTTGTCCATGGTGTTTTGAAATATAATTCCTTTTAAAAAGACCTCACCTTTGGCTCCCACTACTCCACTCTCCCCCTGCAGGCCTGGCTCTCCTCTGTCTCCATCTTGACCTGGGGGTCCCACAGGGCCTATTGGTCCCTCAGATCCAGGATCCCCCTTCATGCCTGAAACACACCAACCATCTTAATAATCAGCTGACCACTAGAACTAACATTAGTAGTTTGCTGTGATGTGACAATGTAATTCTGTCTGACAGAACAGAAAACAGTCTGAATGGGACCTGGTCCACCTCCTGTTTTCACCTTGAAGGCCCCTCAGGCCAATTTCTCCGCTAAGTCCTTTCTCTCCAGGGTCTCCACAGGGGCCAGGGGGACCTGGGGGGCCCTGTTGGGCAGGAGGGTAAGTGGGGCAGGGAGAGACTTCTCCCCTCTCTCCCTTTGGACCCATCGGTCCACTAAATCCTTTTGGTCCTGGAGGTCCTTTGACACCAGGATGACCTCTAGGACCCCGACCACCAGGTACTCCCATCAGGCCTTGTGACCCCTTTATTCCTGATCACACACACATGCACATAAACATTACCATCTACTGCATCCTGATCAGTACGCTCCCATTGGAAATAAAGACACATGAACGCAGTCAGACCTTTCACTCCAGCATCCCCGGGGCAGCCTGGCGGACCAGTGGGCCCTGGAGAACCCTTTTCGCCCGGTGGCCCACAGTATCCAGGGGCCCCGTTGTCCCCTTCATCTCCAGGTACTGGAGGGTTTGGACCTGGGTCTCCCATGGCCCCCGGACAACCTAAAACACCAAACCCAGGTCAGACGTCACCCATTCAGTTTGATTTTTCTGTTGAAGTTTATCAAACCTGAATGTGAAAGTCTGACCTGGCTCTCCATCTGATCCAGGATAACCACAATCTCCAGGAGGGCCTGGGAATGGATCTTTACAGTCTGGTCCAGGTTTACCTGCAGGTCCACAAACACCTGGAGGTCCTACAACAACACATAACGACACATTACTGAAAGAGAATCAAACTGAAGTACAGTAACATCACTGTTGGTCTGATGCAATGTGTCACTGAGGGGAATTTCACCGTTACAGACCTTTTGGTCCTGGAGGGCCTTTGGGTCCCGGTGGACCAGGCTGGGATGTACCAGAGGGACCTTGAGGACCTTGAGGACCCTTATCCCCTGGAAGACCTGGAATGACCTGGAGGACCGGGCCCACCCCGACCTAAAAAGACATTTTACTGAGACATGTCCCTTCCTCACACTAAGGTTTAGACCAAGTCCTCTACGTTTATAATGTCCTGTAATCTCTGACTCTGAAACTGGTCTGACAACAAGATCACCAACAATTCATGTCATATCAAGTATGGACCTCTGTATGGACCTCTGGTCAAGAGTTCTTGTCTAGAGTCCAGAGCTCAGCCTTCAGACCCAACCCAACTAATTCCGTCTGATATTTGAGATCTGAATCTGCCCTGAGGTTAAATTTTTGTTATTTCTTCTTCAAAAACAGTTATATGCTTGTTTTGGACCAGCACACAATACAGTAATGGCCTTCGCTGAATCTTTCAGGATTTAAGTAGCCTGACCGCTAACTCACCAAACTAACAAAAATTTGGATAGACTCTGTCTCTCTTCCCAGAGTATCCCAGAGGATGGATAATCTTGCCACAAAAGATATGAAAGATTTATACCTCTGGTGCCCATGTCCCCCTTCACTCCTTTAAGTCCATCCAGTCCATGAAGTCCCAGTGGTCCAGGAGGACCTGATGCAACAAAGTCATTCACAAAAAAGCAAAATGTAATCAAACTCACATCTGTGCACTGTAATCTGTTGGGTCAATATAACACCCGACAACAACAGAAAACAATTTTGTTTTTGTTTCAGATCAGACACCCACTTGGCGATGAGGGTCATCTTTCCCCTCCTTGACTGGAGGAAAAGGTTGGTTAAACCTTTTCTCCTTACTATAAATACAAATTTAACATAGCTGACATGACAGCAGGTCTGGGTTTGAGTTCTGACCTTGGAGTCCCGGGCAGCCCTGCTGTCCTGGAGGACCATCAGCACCCGCCTTTCCAGGATTCCCTGGTAAACCTGGATGACCTCTAGGACCTTCTGGACCGATCACCCCTGAAGTAAACCAGACAGACATAAGACAGGTTTAAGGTAAATTGCCCATTTTATTTCACTGAGTGGTTTCAAACATGACAACATTATTTCTTCTAACATTATGCAGAGTCCATTCTATATACTTCTCATTCTGACTGAACAGATGGTCTGGTTTTGGTTGGTGCCAGGTCACATGATTCAGATCATGTTTAACAGTAAAGGTAAAATAATGAGCCTGTTTACCTGCTGGACCAGGGTCTCCGCAGTGCCCTGGATCTCCTTTGCATCCTTTCTGTCCCGGAGCCCCGATTGGACCAGGTCTTCCAGGATATCCTGGTGGTCCAGGAGTTCCTGAGAGAGAAAAACAGCTAATTCATGCAGAAATTCATCTTATAGTTTATACAATGTCTTAAAATATCTCCAGTACAATACATATTGTTCTGAATAACTGAAGCTCATATTTTATAACAGATTCTCTTATCTCACTGCTGCAGAGCTAGAACCAGAACCAGATCATCACCTGAGGGCCCAAAGTCTCCAGGAGGCCCCTTGTTTCCAGGTAGACCGGGACAACTAATAGAGTCTCCTTTATCACCTGAAACACAAAAGCAAACTTCAAATAACAACTTGAATAGTAAACACGCAGAATCAATGACGGTGTCGTAGATTAAATATCTTCTGTCTCTTTCTATTTCCTGTATTAATGGCGGTGGGTTGTACCTTTCTCTCCGGGACATCCTGGAAGACCAGGTTCTCCATATTTTCCTCGACATCCCGGATCACCCTGCAAGCACAAACAAAAAGAGACTGGTATTTCAGAACATTTAACAATTAAAAAAAATCTAAAACCAAAGTTCTAGTTCTTTGGTTGTACCCACTTCCAAATCTGAAAAGTGAACTCTTAAAGTTACATGCTATGCTCACTAATGAAGACCTTGGACTGTCCAACCTGTACAGGTGCGACAAGTAGCTGTGCTTCTTGTTTGACTCAGGTAAAGTTTCTGTTCTCATACTCTCACTCTCATATCTCCTTATCATTACGTCTGACCCATGAAGTCCTTTTCATCTTACTGGATCTCCGGTCTCTCCAGGGAAGCCGATGACTCCTGGAGGTCCTCGACGTCCAGGTGGTCCTTGGGGACCTGGCTTACCGCAGGGTCCAGGAGGTCCTGGTGGTCCTACGAAGCCTGGGGGTCCCCTGATGCCTTGATACCCTGGCCTACCTGTAGCTCCTGGAAAACCTTTATTTCCTGTAGAGAAGATGTGTGTTTGATGTTTAAAGTTTCAGTCTGAACTCCATAGGATTTGTCGCAGCAGTAAACCTTTGACCCTGTCATGATGTTGCTCTGACCTCGTGGTCCAGGGAAGCCGCTGATGCCAAAGGGTCCTGGTTTTCCTCTGTCTCCTTTGATGAGGACAAACCTGGTTTCTCCTGGAGGCCCTGGGGGCCCTTGACAGCCTTCAGGAAACACATGGGAGGAGTTTTAAAACAGCAGGAGATGAATCTGAAGTGATTTTACCTTGAAATTAAGATCTGTGTCAGATCACAGGGTTATAGTACTGTAGCAGTACTGTGGTAGCACTCAGCGCTTACCTTTTTCTCCTTTTTGCCCTTCACATCCATGAGCTCCGTCACGTCCAACAAACCCTCTCTCCCCTGTTCTCCCCGGACCTCCAGGGGCCCCGGTCTTCCCGGGAACCCCTGGCCCTCCGCACCTGCCTGGGGACCCCAACGGACCTGAAATACACAAAAGTATTTCAGTGATAACTGTGTCATCATGTAACACTGAAACACAGGTGTGTTGGTGGGAGGAACTCACCTTTCTGACCATTGGGCCCTGGCAGTCCTGAGTTTCCAATGAGGCCGGAGGGGCCTTGGATCCCTGGGTACCCTGGGGAACCTGGAGTGCCTGGTTTACCTACAGGGCCTTTAGAGCCAATACCTTGAGCACCCAGCTCCCCCATGTCACCTTTCTCTCCCTGAAAGCCTGAATTGAAATATGATGTCATCACAGTCTGAGCGATTAAAGGAGGAACTTTTACCAACAGCTACTACTACTAAATATGTAACTGTAACTTTATAATGTAAAATGAAGTAAAATGAAGAGTTTACCTGGTTGTCCAATGGGTCCCCGAGGGCCAATAGGGCCCCTGGAACCGGGTTTTCCTGCATCGCAGACTTTAGGTGAGGGGCCTTGGGGACCAGTTACACCTGGTGCTCCATCCTGTCCTCTCTGGCCCTTTGGTCCAGGGCCACCGGACAAACCCAAGACTCCTGGACAAACAGAAAACAAGTTGTGTCATGTTGTTACTCACAGAGAAAGTGAATCTGGTTTATTGTCGACCATACAACACAACCCATCCTTGCAACTCATGGAACAATAAACTCTGCTGGACATCTCAGGTCCATTAACTCACCCGGTAGTCCATCTTTCCCGGGAGGACCAGGGACTCCCTTAGGTCCCTGAGCACCAAGTGGTCCCGGGAATCCAATGGGTCCTGAAGGCCCACCATCAGGGTCCCCTGTTGGGCCCCTGAGTCCAGGAAAGCCTGGGATCCCCGGAGAACCTGGTGCACACACAGTTAAACATACTGTAAACACAAAGTGAGTCCAGACCATCTGAACTAGCATCTGTATGTGTAGAAAGCTCAAATCTCAAAAATGCTTTAGACAAGCAGGGAGGATTTTGGGACACAAATTGCACCAGAATTTGTTTGTGACTAGATCCAGACCACTTCCACTAGAAGTCTCAGTGCAGTTGGTTTGGTCTGAGATCACTGTTGTGTTCTGGCTAAAGGAATTGTACCAAGCGGGGTAAGCAACCAGACTCTGATTCAGTCAGTGGTTCAGAGAAACGGGTCCAAATAGGCCAACATGGATGGGGCTGGTGTTATTTAGACCTTTTAAGGATGTGTAAAACTACTGAGATAATAATCCGATATAAAATAGCCACCTTTGACTCATAAAGGGGGTCAACAGGTGAGGTCAGTTACTGTACCTGGATCTCCAGCGTAACTGTCGCCATCAGGTCCTTCGTCTCCAATATCTCCAACAATACCCATAGGTCCTGCAGCAGGAGAGGATATATGTGAAGATTATGTTAGAGATGATGTAACAATATCACACAGGTGTGACAGGTGTGCTCTGGTACCTTGTCTTCCAGGTATTCCAGGGAATCCAGACCCTCCTTTGTCTCCTTTAACTCCATCAGGTCCAGTGATGCCACGAAAACCTGCAGAACCCTGGAGTCCTGGGTTTCCTGGAGAGACAGACAGGTGAGCGAGAAGTCAGGCACACAGGTGAGCAGACAGGTAAACAGGAAGTCAGACACATGTAAGCATGCAGACAGATGTTATAGGTGGGGTTTACCTGGGTTTCCAGGGTCTCCCTTCTCCCCAGGGGGGCCAGGGTTTTTGGGTGCACAGGGCAGAGTGTCACCTGCAGGAGGAGGAGGAGTCAAACAGGAAGTGGGAAGGATTATTGAGAATTTATAGAAGTCAGAGACAGGTAATGAAACACACTGCCGCAGTAGGTTTTCACAGATTTTACTTTAGAGTATTAATTAGTGTGAATGCTCAGGATTCACACGCAGTGACATCACCCACTCTAGCCTTCAGCCCTTCAACTTTTCCTCAAATTTTTGTACTTCAACTCTTCTCCTGCCTACACCTTTCACTTCTCACACACAATTAATATCTCAATCTGTAGATCATTTTGTGCTCTGTCACACAGTGTGACTCCCTAAGCCATAGGATTTACAGTTTTTGAGGTAGCAGCCTCTGATCACCAAGAGGAGCCCTCAACTGCTCCATTCATCTCCATATAGCTCTCTAAAGACATGACCCAAACCAGGCCAGTTTTTAAACTGCCACACTGTGGTCATTTTTCACTTTAACTACACAAATAGCACATGTCTGTGTTCAGTAAAGTCTCCCGGCGCTGGTAGTTACCAGATATTATTGATAGGAGTTATAGTTTTTTAATTATTAGGAGGAGTTCAAGAGGTGCTGCAGAGCAAAATCTGACTCTGTAGAGGCTGAGACCTTGATATTGCTATGGCAACCTGTGAGTGCAGTTGGACACAAACAGGTAACTGTGATCAGCTGATCTCTGATGTCTGTGCTGTTTATCAAACTCTTGACTTACTTTTCTGTCAAAATCCTGCTACAAACTGTCTCCACAGCACATAGAAGACATGGATTCACACACAGTTCAACAGGTTTCACTTCAAACAGGTTTTAGAGCAGTTTTAATCAGGAGTAACTTTGCAGTTAATTTCAGTTGGTGATAGAAAACACACACAGAGAGAGATTTTCAAAGTAAAACATCAGCACAACACAACACAGACAGACACACACACACACAACTACCATCTATATATTAACACATGGGCCATTCTGGTGGATTCCTCTTACACAGAGATCACTGATGAGGTGAATTATCTTTAAGCAGTGTTTAAGACTTCATACCTCTTTCTGTCCATTTTAACTGTTTGAGTCAAACCCTCAGCAGCTGATTTTACCTTTCAACTGTTTCTACCTCTTTTACATTTTGACTTCCAACTTTTGATTCTGCATTTAGCTGTTTTCCTTTCTGCTTTCACCCCTGTTTGGGTTGTAACTACTCCTGCATACTTTCTGCTACAGAAACCATTTAACTATCACAAGCTTCAAACCTTTTTACATTTATGCTTATTCAACTTTCTTCAACTCTTTATGCTTTTTAAAATGTTCAACTTTGTCTGCAACCTTGCTATTCAAATGAATGCTTCAGCTACTGGTTTTAACTTTCAGCTTCTACATCTCCCCTTTCTCTCTTTTAATTTCAGCCATTTTAAACTTCAGCAATGACTTTTGCTTTTCAACTCTTTAAATTTTTCTTCCGCATTTCAACAATTTCAGCCTTTCAACTTTTTCTTCTTCATTTCAACAGTAATTTCAGCCATTTTCAGCATTGCTTCAGCGATCCATTCAGCTTCAGCATTCACACGCATTTTCCACAGGCAAATGCATTTTCTAGTTTAAAGTTGATTTCAGATAATTTCTTACCTTTAGGCCCCTGTAGCCCTGGAAAACCTGGGTATCCTTGACGACCTGGGTCCCCAGGGGGCCCACGATTTCCTATTGCACCGACTATACCCACTCCGGTGGCACCTGGAGGTCCTGATGACCCCTTTTGCCCTGAAAATCCTGGGAGGCCTCTATCTCCAGGAAAGCTGTCTAAACTTTCACCCTGAAAAGAAACAGTCAAAAACAGATTTATAGAAGAGAGGGTGAAGAGTCAAGACAGCAGTGACTTCACCAGGGGGATCTGACCGACCTCAGGACCAGGGTCTCCGGTGGCCCCGGGGACCCCATCAAGTCCTCTTCTCCCTGAGAGTCCTTCTCTGCCTGGAGGGCCAGGTGGGCCCCTGCTTCCCTTCTCACCTGGAGACAAAAGTCCAATCAGAACTGCTGATACACTGACATCATGTCAGTGCTGTACTGGCTGATGTGCAGAGTTCAGGAGAGGTGAGACAGGTGTGCAGACAGGTGACAAACTCACCTCCAATCTCCACCTCAATGACAACTCCCTTCTGACCTTTGACCCCCTTCACACCTGGATATCCAGTCAGACCCTGAAAACAAAACAATCAGTAAAACAAACAGACAAGACACAAAACCTCTGGCCCAGTTGTTTGGTAACTCACCGGTTTCCCTCTCTCTCCAGGGTTTCCTGGGTTTCCATTCTGTCCTCTCTCCCCTGGGCTTCCTGGGGCTCCTGGAAACCCTGGATTCCCTGAATCTCCCATAGGTCCTGGGGGGCCCCTCAATACTACAGGAGGGCCACAATCACAGTTCCCACGATTGCCTAAAACACACAGGTAGATTTGAAAAAGCTGAAGTGTAGTTGTAGATTTTCCTCAGGGAAGCATCATGTAGCCTCTGATTTTTGTTTTCTTGTTTCTCAATCTAGACTCGGCACTAAGGCTGTTTTCACCTGAAAGTCTGAACCAAGGTTTGTGTTTTTGTTACGTTTGATCTGGTTTGGTTTGGTGAGCACCCTAAGAGCTTTGCCTTACATACTTCCTTCATCCTTATTTTTATGTGTTTTTCAAGTTGACTTTTCTCCTCCTCATGTGCTACCATGACTCATTTTTACTTCTTCTTTACTTTTGTCTTCTAATGCTTAATGGGTGAAAAGCCTCAACTTCTTGTGATTGGTCTGAAAGTCTGAATCATCCAAAAAAGTGTTTTCACACTGCAAACAAATCGAACCATGGTTCAGTTTGATCTAGACTGAAACCAAGTCTTTCAGCCAGACTGTAGTCAGAGGTACCTTTCACACTTAGTAGGTTGGTTCAGACCAAACTGAAAAGTCCAAAGGTTGAGACTAAACAAGGTCCAGAAAAATCAATAAATCATCAATCAATCCAGACAATGACCTTTAAACCCTTGGAGGCCCTGAGCCCCTGGGTGTCCCTGTTGACCTGGCTCTCCATGTTGTCCTGGGATCCCAGGAAGACAGTAACGACCTGAGGACAGAAACAAGTCCTAAGTAGGGACAACAAACTTTAGATAATGACATAAGGTGTGAGACTGCAGGTGAACAAGAGCTCTTTGGAACCTGGACTTCCTGGTTCTCCTTTCTGTCCTTTAAGTCCGGGTCGTCCTGGTTTTCCAGGTTCTCCAGGTGTAATTTCCACTATATAAACCTGACCAGGATCTCCTCTTTCCCCCTTGGATCCTGGAACTCCTCTCTCACCCACAGCACCTTCTGGTCCTGATGAGAGTCCATCAAAGTACTTCATTCATCTCATGTAAAATAAAAACGTGAAACTTGACACTGACGCTGCCTTGCTCATAGGCTGCAGGTACTGACCAGGTATGGCTCTACCGGGGGGTCCTGGGGGACCATCCATTCCTCTCAGCCCCACGTTTCCTGGTGGGCCAGCCAGTCCGGGGGCCCCAGAATCCCCGATGGCACCTGGAGGACAGGAAGCAGTTAGCTGACATCAGACAGAATCTGGTGTTTGATTATCAATGGGCCGATCGATCAGTGCGTATTGATCTGTACCTTTGTTTGTGATGTCTGACACCACAGGGAAGCCTTTAAGACCTGGATCTCCCATCATACCCTGGGAAAAGACAGACCCGTTAGGAGGTTCAGACTGAAAACACTCAGCTCAGGTGTCTGGATTGGTTAGCTCTGAAACATTACACACAGACAAACTGACTGACCTTAGGACCTTCTCGTCCAATCAGACCTGGGAGACCTGGATTTCCTTGAATCCCCTGAGAACACAAACAGACACACACCTTTAAAACAGGAAAAATCCTCATTTCTGATTGACTGACAGAGCATAGACGACATAACCTTATTGCATAGAATTATTTATTGACTTATTATTTGTTGACTCACCTTGATTCCTTTCTCTCCGGGAAAACTAGGTCTGCCAGTAAATCCCTGAAACACACGAACACATCAGGTTAATTGATCAGACTGAACAAACTGTCAGGATCTGCCCATGTTAGACTCCCTGGACTTTGTTTTATTTCCTGTTTTATTTTGAAATTACCTCCCTTGTTGTGTCAGCTATGGTTTTGTGCGCTTGAGTCCCCCTCACCTGTTCCCACTTCCCCAATCAGCCCTGCAATCACCTGCACTATAAATACAAGTGTCCTTCCTTTGTTCCTTTGTCAGTTCATCTGCACTGAGGATGGATGGATAATTACTCACCCTGGGTCCAGGAAATCCCAGAATCCCTTTCTCTCCCTTGATTCCTGGTAGAGAGCGCAGACCCTGAAACCACACACACATCAATGAATCATGTCCAGAACAAGTTGTCCTTCAGCCAGATGTTCCAGAGGTTTGATCAGACATCTGGACTTACCGGCAGTCCCTTAGCTCCACAGACTCCTTTAATCCCCCGAGGACCCTGAGGAACCGACAGAACACAACATTAGAATCAGTAGTAGTAGAACTGAAGTAGAGCAGCCGTAATCTGATTGGCTGTAACAGACTGAAGTCCCACCCACCTTCTCTCCTTTGATGTACAGGTCTTCTGGAGGGTCGACGTACTCAAATGGCCCTGGAGGCCCCTGGAGGCCCTGATCCCCCTGTGGATGATACAGTACTACAGTGACTGCAGCTGGAGGTAGTGCACAGTACACAGTAGAGGTACTACAGAGTGTGAAGCACTAGTTTCCTCTCAGTTCAGGATTAAAACTCTCCTGACTGTTACTGTTATGGCCACACCCCCTCAGTGATGTCACAGCAGGTGTCTTTCAGCAGCTGTCAGAGGGGGAGCACCTGTTGTGATGTCATTGAGGGGGCATGGTTAGAAGAAAAGAATTTAAACTCCAGATATTTGTACCTCGTCTCCTTTCTGTCCAGGCAGAGATCGACCTTTTTCTCCCTGAAAAGCAAACACATCAGCACCTGTTAGATCAGCTCACCTGGAGTTCAGTCTGTCGTTAACAGGTACTACCATACTGATCTATAATCAATAGTTCTGTCACAGTGCAGTCATGTGCACGTTCACTGTAAATTATTAATCATAAATTCTCATATAAAATAAATAGCCAACTATTAAAACAAATAAAGGTCAGTGTTGGATAAAGTCTAAGTAATAAAACACTGAGGGAGTCAGTTAAACAGACGTTTCACATTAAAATTAAAGTAACTGAGGGTAAATCATCCTCAATTACAAATATCAACATAGTCACCAATATGATCAATAACTAGTATGGAAAAGTTTGTCTGAAGCTTCATACAGATGTTTTTAAATGTTTCTATAAAAGAAAATGCTTTTAATATAATGTAATATAATATTCCAAATAAACATTTGGTTTCCTGTGTTGGTTAGGTAAATAAAGCCCAAGGTAAATAAGAAACCATAAAGTAAAATGATTCTCCTGTAGTGTGTATATACTCACAGGTGGACCTCTGAAACCAGGCAGACCAGGGAGACCCTGGACAGAGAGACAGATATTATCAGTAGATATAACAACAACAACAATCAATGATAATAATAATAATAATTTGTAAAGCACCAAGGTGTCTTACATCAAATTGTATAAAAACATTTCAAATGAAATCCAGGGAAGGATAAAAAATTAAGATTTAAAAAATAAATATTCAATGAGATTTAATCAAAGTAAAAAATAAACATTAATAAGAGTCTGAAGATTTTTGAAGTTGTTGGTTGTCATACTTTTGGAGATAGTGTGTATAATAATAGTAATAGTACACAAAAACAACAAAAGGTTTCAGGAAGATTCAATAAAAGCAGAGATAACAGACTTTAAGTATTAATTGTGAAGATGTTTATTTAAGAAATGCACAAAAGTTGCACGATGGATATTCATGTTAATGTTCATCATTATTATTATCAGCAGTAGTTTTAGTAGTACTACTAGTAGTATTCTCTGTATAATAATGATCAGGTGTGTTTCAGTTCTTGTTGACTCACATTGGTCCCATCCAATCCTGATGGACCCAGTCCTCCCATTGGTCCAGGTAGACCCTGCTCCCCCTGCAGACACACACACACCTGTCAGTGCTGTTACACCTTCACGTGTCACCTGCTTGTTGGTTGTTGTGTGTTTACTCTCACCTGTAGTCCAGGAAGTCCACTGGGTCCGACGTCTCCCTGTCAGACACAAAGTACATCTACTCTGTGAGGAGCATCCAAACATCCCATAATCTGGTTTCCATGGAAACCACGTCCACAGAAAAGGTGTTCTTACAGTACAGGTGTACTTACAGGTATTCCAGGGTACTGTATGAAGTAGACTGATGGATCTCCTGGAAATCCCTTTGGTCCTGGAAGACCCTGCAGAGCAAAACACAGTTACCATGGTGATTACCAAATACCACACTAAAGACTGTACTTACTTCTTGTTTTAGATCATTTCAAGAAAGAAAAGGTTCTCATCAATTTTTGTTATTGATCGATCAGTGTTACTGACCGGTGCACCATCAATTCCCTGTTCTCCAGAATATCCAGGATCTCCTCTCTGCCCTCTGGTCCCATTACAACCATCCAGACCTGGAAAACCAGGACCTCCAGCAGGACCCGGATGACCCTGAACATACAGACACAAACGGTTAGTTCACAGTCTGACATCAGCTGGACCAATCAGAGGAGCTGACAGGCTGACGGGGGCAGGGCTTCTTACCGGGACTCCCTCTAAACCAGGAAAACCAGGAGCACCGACATTTCCCTGGAACAACAAACAGCGTTAAATGAGGTGACGGTGCTGCAGGGTTCTGTACAGTTCTACATCGTACTGTAGACACAACTGAGAACCATCATGTTTACAACAGAACCATGTTTATTCACCATGTCTCCTTTCAGTCCTGCAGCTCCTGTCAGCCCCTCATCTCCTCTCATGCCCTTTTCTCCTGGAGGCCCTTGAGCACCCGGGAACCCCGGGGGCCCCTGAAGACCCTGCTGTCCCAGAGCACCTGGAGAACCCTGCACAACGTAAGCAACACAGTTAGAACGTATGAGCAAAGCTGTTAGAATCTACTAGAAATATAGATATCTAGATATTAGAACCAATTAAAACTGACTGAATCTGATAAAACCTGGTAGAACACAATGGAATTTGGTAGAACCTTTAGAACATGTTAGAGAAGGTTAGACTTGTTAGAAACTGTGTGAATGTGATAGAAACTTAGAACACTGTAGAACCTAATAGAATCTGTTAAAACCCCATAGGACCTGTTAGAACCTGATACAATCTCTGGTAGAACAAGTTAAACCCAATTAGAGCTTGACAGAATCTGATAGAAACTAGTTGAACATGTTAGAACCTGTCTAAAACCCAATAGGACCCGCCAGAAACTAATAGAGCCTAATAAAAACTGACAGAACCTGTTAGAACCCAGTAGAATCTGACAGAACCTGATAAAAAGATCTGCAGAATCCAGTAGAGTGCACCAGTTTGATATGAGTCTGGATTTTTTGGTTCTCTGAAGTCAGATTAAAATTAATCCAGAACAACGGGTTCTTTAAATCTGAACCTGCAGTTTGTGAATCAGGACCAAGAGGTTCTAGGGTGAACCCCAGACATGGGCTGAATTCCAGATACAAATGCTTTTCTTATTTTCACAATAAAAGCATGTTGATATAATCACGAGTTTAGATGAGAACATTCAAGTCACTACTGAACTATAGAACTCAAAAATCTCAATTTTTGCCCCACTGCATGCTGGGACAGTATCTGCAATCACATGATCAGCTCTTAGCCAATCACATGATTATTCATCATGATTTTAACTGTGCTCATTGAGCCTTTATTTCAAAATAAGAGCACTCCAGATAATAATCAGCCCTCAAACCCAGTTTAGCTGGTTGAGAATTAACAGGATTAAATTAACCTGATAACAGTATGTAAACCTGGATTAGTAATTAGATAATTGCAATGACCACTGCAGCCTGTAGGGGGCACTAACAGCAATTTTTACTGTTGATGCACTAAATACTGTACAGTTAACTACAGACTACATGCATGCAATGTTGTTATGTGACCACAGGAGGGCAGTGTGACATAACAACAACAAGAACAACACACACACACACACACACACACACACACACACACACAGAGGTATGTTCCTTTAAATCAGCAGACATCAGATTAGACTGAAACACACACACACACACACGTTATACACAAAATACAAACACACACCTTCACACAAAGGAAGAGAAGTTATGAATAAAATGAATAAAAATCCAGATTCACGGCCAAAAATCAATAATTAGTCTCCGGTTCTTTGTAAGAACTGAGACACAGATTAAAGCGTCAGCGTGAACCGACTTCAGTTTGAACTTCAGAACAAACTCATCTGAGGAACATTTTAAAATCCTCCTCCTAAACCTCTCGTACCATGGTCCAAATTCAGCAGACTGCACAGACGTGTTATAAACTGCTGGTTTCAGCCTGATGACGCTGCCCGCACATGAAGCGGCAGAATGTTTGTCAGATTCCATCATTGGCGAAATCAAATCCCTGAATTCACCAAATAAGGTGGTGGTGTTGTCTGACTGTGGTGAGGCTCACTCACAGAAAAGAAGAATAAAACCCATTCAGCAGAGTCAGTGTTTGACAAGTTTGACACTGGCCACTTTATTAGGTACAGGTCACAGCAGAAAATCCAGACTCATCAGACCAGACAACGTTTCTCCAGTCTTCTGTTGTCCCGCTTTGGTGAGTCATGCCATGTGATTGGCTGATTAGATGTTAGCGTTAATGAGCAGTTGAACAGGTGTACCTAATAAAGTGTCCGGTGAGTGTATGTTCTGCACCAGTCTGAACTGGACTGTACATCTGTACTCAATCGTGTTTGTACGTTGATACGAATGATGAAAACAGGTGAGGCTTGGCGAGGTCTGCTCAGAGACACCTGGATTCTCTCCAGAACCTGACTGATTCTGGATCTGTGAGGACGAATCTGATTGATCAGTCTACACAGGTGTTCATCACAGAACAGTCTCTGCTGGACAAACTACACCAACAGCTCTGAACTCTCCAGGTTTTAATCATATTCAGGATTGGACTAACACCTGACTGAGTTTCTGTTTTGCTGATTAGAGTGTCTGATTGATCTGATCAGGACGACACGAAGCAGTCAGTCTGTGTGTAATCGTCAGATATGATCAGAACCATGTCGCTCTGTTATCGATCAATAACTTTACACAGTTTAAACTGTTTCAGATGCTTCACAGACAAAGTTACACATTAATAAACTGTTTAAAAAGATATGTTAATATAATGATGATCAATAGAGAACATTATCAATCAGCAGACAAACTGATATTGACTATTATTGATTATCTGTGGCGAGATAAAATCAGCAGATCCATCAGAATCAACCTGCTGATTTTTCAGTTGAGTTCTGGTTGCATGTGTGTGAATCAGTGATGTGAAGTGTGTGTGTGTGCGGTGTACTGAGTGTGTGTGTGTGTGTGTGTGCGGTGTACTGTGTGTGTGTGTGTGTGTGAGTGTGTGTGCGGTGTACTGAGTGTGTGTGTGTGTGTGTGTGTGTGTGCGGTGTACTGAGTGTGTGTGTGATGAGATGTGACAGCTGTGATCTCTGTTAGTCCGCTCTCTGTCCTCTTTTCTCTGCAGCCGCTGAGCTGTGAAATCACTGAGACAGACGCCTTCCCACAATCCTCTCTGCCTGTCTGCTGCCCCCAGCTGTACAAACACACACACACACACACACACACACTCCGACACACACACACACACACACAGACTCGCAAGTTTCTGTTTGTGTCCTGGACGACAATCTGACAGATACATGTTGTTGTTTACTCGATCAGCTGATTGTAGCGACAACAGACGGTCATGTGACATGTTGTGAGCCGTCTGATTGGCTCCTGGATTAAATGACACTAAACAGACACTGGTTCAAACATCTGGATCAGACTGTAACTGTGGACACAAACATCTGGAACAAAAAGTGACTGAGGACAGAAACATCTGTCCACACTGTGACTCTGTCT
The DNA here is from genome assembly GCF_001640805.2 of Lates calcarifer. Lineage (NCBI taxonomy): Eukaryota > Metazoa > Chordata > Actinopteri > Centropomidae > Lates > Lates calcarifer. The sequence continues at coordinate 828,269 of NC_066853.1, forward strand.
GGAAACATCTGGACCACGTTATAACTGTAAACATCTGGAATAAACAGTGAGTGTGGACAGAAATCCTGGACCACACCATGTTCACACACATCTGGACTCCATTGTGACCGGTCAGAAACATCTGGGCCACACTCTGACTGTGTTAAACATCTGGAACAAACAGAGGCTTTGGACTGAAACATCTGGACCACACTGTGTAGTCCATGTTGCTATGACGATGCTGTGTCACTGGTGTGTGTGTGTGTGTGTGTGTGTGTGTGGAATCTGCTGACTCAGTTTAAGGTCAACAGCTGTTAAATTAACTCCAACACATTCCTCCCCACTCCTCCGTCCACCAGCTCATTATTACACTGTGTGCGTCTCGGTGTGTGTGTGTTCTGTGGTTTACGAGCCGACAGTAAAGGTGTCACAGGTCTGTTAACAGAGCCTGGCTGCAGCATGACATCATCACAGCTGCAGCTCTGATTGGCTGTGATGTGTTAGTGGGGGGCGGAGTCTCACCCTTGCTCCTTTGGCTGGGAAACACTGACAGGTGGAGCAGTCCCGCCCGGCGCACGGCTCCGTCTGGTCGCCCTGGAAACCAAGAGAGAGCAAAAACATCATCAGTGTGACATCATCATCATCATCATGACATCATCACAACAACAACATGACATGTTTACAGGTATTTTCAGCCTCGCGACTGACTCCAGAGTCACCTCCTCTACATAGGAGGAGTTAACGTGCCCCCACAACTACATCAAACTGCCTCGTCCATGTTAGAGATCAGGGCCCCGTCCTGGAGCCAGACCTGGGCGGGGAGGTTGTTGGTGAGCACCTGGTTTCTCCCAGAGAACAAACATGGGGCTCAACCCAAAGCAGAGAGTTGTGGAGGCTGGGGTCTTGGCTACAGCTGTTGGGAATGAGTTTGAGCAGGAGGTGGAGCGGTAGCAGTCTGGACACAACACCAGGTCTGGAACCAGACTCCTGCAGAGGACTGGACTCTGGTCAAGAACAGTTTTCCCAGAGAACAGGTAGGAGACCAACATGAAGCCACATGTTGGTCTCATACCTGGGGACTCTGTAGCTCTTCATGGGCGATGATGGAGAAACTTACTGGAGGGACGATCACGAGCTCCCTGATCTGAGTGTTGTCTTACTAACAGACCTCAATACAAGTCATGGATTGTCCATAAGCTTAGCTGGTACCAGAACACCTGAGGCCAAAGATCAGTGATTGTGGTCAGTTCAGTTCAGTTCAGTTCAGTTCAGTATCCCAGATGGGGAAGTTGTCTTGCAGTCACATGACAATGAATACAATACGGAAAGAACAACACAATCAAACACAACAAAAGTATACTAAGGACATGAATATTACCTGAAATATCTCCAGTACGAATCAAACAAAACAATCTCTAAAATACTAGTAGCTAAAAATGTATGTAGGTGCTTTGGATCAACGGCCTCTGGAAATTTGTCCTGCATCCCTTTGAAGGCTGAAGACACGGAGTAAAGACAGAAGCAGCTGGTGGACAAACAGTTTGAAGTTGGACCTCTGGAACCAGGAGGTCTGATGGTCTGACAGGGAGAAGGTTTGACTGCCCGTGTGAACTTACAAGACACTTAATAATAACCTTGACGGCTACATTAAAAATAAAATGGACACTTCCACAAGTTCAACAGTTACACTGGATACAGAGTCCTCTGTCTCAGCTGCTGAGCATCTTCTGTAAACCTTGCCAGAACAAAGGTCTCCACGTTAAAGAACTGACACAACATATCAGCATCAGACACCAGAACAAGTCAGGGTTCTTCACTCAAACCTTTTCTTAAATCAGAATATAGAGTGTGACAGAATACTAAATGAAATTAATCCTCAATAACCCCAAGATCACAAAAAACACTCAAATGCTGCTCTTTAATTCCTTTATATCTGCCAGAGATAAGGTACCAGTTCTTAACTGAGCACAAAGACCTTTGAGTTCTCTGTAAATTTACTTTAATCATCTTTAATTTGAAGATAATCTCTGAGCTTTGGCTTTGGAGCTATGTCTTGTTTCCAATCTTCAATATAAACCATTAATAGTTTTTCTTTTACACTCAAAGACGAAATTAAAATCAACAATGTAGAAAACTACCTCTTGACCTCTCATGACCAAGGATCCCAGTTAAAGATCTTTTTGGACAGTCTTTCATCTGGCAACTGAACAAGGTGATTCCACAGCCTCAACAGTTCAGCTCTGCTTTACAGGACAACTTGACCATTGAATGATAAAGTTTTGTGAAGGCTAAGGTGATCCCAAAGGTCTTGAGAAGATCTGCTGACCTGGACTGACATGGTGGAAGAAAACTCTCGTGTCTGGCAGAGATAGAAAACTGGAAGGAAGCCTTTTCCATTCCTCTGTCTCAGGTCACTGAGTTTGTCAATAAGCATACAGCTGCTAAATGATAGGGGTGAGGAACCTGAGACTCAGGAGGTGGATTCTATCCTGGTCCTGGAACCAGCTGTTTAGAGACTATCCATCCAGTCCACATATGGACTTGTAGAAGGCTTATGACTGCCCTCCCTTAGCGTATCTTGAGGGGTGTACAGAGGCAGCAGATAAATGTTCAGACTGCAGCAGGGAGTTCAGTGTTTGTGGGTGTTTTCTGTTTTCAGACAGTGAGGAATGTAAACACGCTGCAGGGAAAGACAAGCATCTCTGAGATTCTCAGGAAGCAGACAGCTGACTGTGTGTTGTGTTGTGTGTGTGTGTGTTTATCAGATAACGTCAGTGACAATCATGCTTCACTTTTTCTGACCCGCAAACTCTTTGAACCATTTGAATGAGGACAGATGTGAAGCAGCCTCTGTTCATCAGATATGAATCAAACCATTGGACCTTTAAACACAAACGGCTGCAGAAACACGTGTCTATTTGTTTGTAAAGGAAAACACGCACGTCACATTCATATAGGAAAAACACGTGTTTGGTCATGTATGTTCTAGAAAACCTGCTCATGAATTAAACCTTTCACAATCGTCCAGGAGTTTTCTTCTTTTGTTTTTCTGCAGAGCAAGTACTTTTGCTTTGATACTTGAAGTATATTTTGCTGATAATACTTCTGCTCTTTCACTTAAAAGTTTGCATGCAGCACTTTTACTTGTAATCAAGTATTTTTCTGTATCAGTAATCTGGTTACTGAGCAGTAGGACCAGACCAGGTAGGAAACTCTTGTTAAAAAGGCCCTGACTCTGTCCCCCTTTCTACGTCCCACACTGAGGGTCCCTGTTGATATACTGAGTGTTTTTTTTTCTGTGGGCCCCAGACGGTGAGTTTCCCAGCATGCAGCAGTGTTTGTGTAGCAGCCACATTCCTGCAGCGTTGTGTAAACGAGGTTATCAGTCAGGCGTGGCTATCAGCAGCAGGAATGTGGCTATCGCTCTATCTGCTGTCACGACTTTGTTCTGAAAGTCTGTGCTCGCAACCGTCCTCCCTCCATCAGTACTCCATTTATCCTCCATCAGCGCTCCATCTGCTGTCACGACTCCGCTCCCTACCTGTCTGCACTCACACCATCCTCCATCCACCCGTCCTCCATCTTCACTCCATCTCTGCTATCATCCATTAATGCATCCCTCCATGATCCCTCCATCATCCCTCCATCTGAGATGCTGCTGATTGGCCGAGCAGACAGCGGGACAGCTGATTGGACGACTGTTCGCAGACAGACTGAACCTGACGACCTCGACCAGGATGGAGAGTTTAGATAAGAAGACAAACTCTCTATACCTCACCCTCCATCAGTTCCCCATCATCCCTCCATCCCTCCTCCTGTCTTCACATTGATCTCTGGTGTGAAGACAGGAGAAGACCTGAGGACCCTGTGGGACTCCAGACAGTCCTCTACACCTGAGTTCACCTGAACCAAACAAGTGGTCCCCCCAAAACAGACTCACATTAAAGGAAACGTCCACTGTATTATCAAGTTTTAAAACTTTGAAAACTGACTCTGATCCAGTTTCAGTCTTTTGACGAAAAAGTATTTTAGTTCTGTCATTTGATTTATTTTTGGTGCAGTCGACAAAAGATGGAAACATTTTAATCTCCTTCTTTAATCAGTGAAATTTTAATCTAATATTTGTCGACTCAAAGTTTATGTCTATAAATATGTATGTGGTTACCATGGCAACAGGCATGACACAACGACTGGATGACAAACACGACAAAAAGATTTAAACTAGAATAAAAAGGAACCTTTGAAAATGACATTGTTCATCAGGGCTGAACGATTTTGGGAAAATATTTAATTGCGATCTTTCTGACCAATATTGCGATTTGATTTGTGATAGAAATTTTGAAAGTGCTGTGCTGTGGTGCCAGGAGGGGACATGGAGGCAAAAAAATCTCTAGAAATCTTTCTGAGATCTTGCAAGAGTACATCTTTTTTTCCGATTGTTTTTCCTTTATGTCCCCTCCTGGACTCTGTAATATTGCCATATACAGAGGAGAGGACTAGAGCTAGCCTTCCTGTCAGCAGACTGAGAGATGCCTGTAGCAGCTTTTCTGTCTCTTAACTTAATGAGTTGTCGACCTGAGTTGTCCTCTGAGGCGGCGGCCATTTTCCTCACCACGAGCTTCCTTCCAGGTGTTTTTTGTTAGTGGGCGTTTACACAATCGTTTTGACTTCTGATTGGTGAACATGACTGTCTGTCACAGAGACAACGATGAGACCTAATTAACCACTGAGTCAGAGTCAGGCGCTGGAAACAGAATCACAGACTCTGAGGTTTGATCATCACAGTGTTGGTTAAAATTTGATAAATCGTTCAGCTCTGGTTGTGATCAACGAATGAAAAACTAAACGACAAAGAATCACACACTGTAGCTCCTGATTGGTGAAACTGTTTCCTCCAGCAGCCAATCATATCTCTTGTTAAGACACTGGTTTATGGACAAAAGAAGCAGCTAACGTTCATGAACGAGTTGACAGTCAATGATGTTCACTGAAGACAGTAAGATCAATAGCACTGATCGATAGAATCAATACCTCTGATCAACATGACCAAAGGCAGCAGAGCTGAGCCTCCGAACAACCACACATCACACCAAACCCTCTGCTCCTTCACAATAAAAGCCCTTTAACTCACCCCGAGAACTGCAGGAGGAGCCGTCAGGATCATCAGGAGGCACCTGGAGGAGGAGACAGACAGGTGAGCTGAGGACACACATCACCTGGACCAGCAGGCAGCAGCTTGGACTGATCAGGTGTTCAAACAGATGTTCCAGCTGCTGCAGACAACTGTGTTTTTTTTTTTTTTTTTACCTGAGCCAGGTGTAGCTGAAGGAGACGGACCAGGAAGTCAGCAGCATCTTGTGCCCCTTGTCAGAGGAAGTCCCGCCCACGACTCGGCTCCTCGCTCTGGCTCCGCCTCCAGAGGGATCTCAGCCAACGAGGACACTGCGATGCTGCGACACCGGCGGTCGTCCTGCAGAGACACAAAGACACAAACTGAGACCAGAGTTCATCCTCTGAGGACCAGGACTCAGGCTGGTCACATGAGCTTCTCCCTGCTCTCCTGTGGCGGCCATCTTAGCTCGCTCTCTCTGTGTTATCTCCACAGTTCAGCTCAGTGACTCAGCTGATCTGACCTGAGAACAGTTTAACTGAGATGTTTTGTTTGTGTTCCTCTTGTGTGTCTTTAGTTAAACTGTTGATAACATCTGGACCAGACAGAGATAACGAGGCAGAAGAAGACGTCCTCCATGACTCAATAAAACACGCAGAGACACTGAGACACAACAGATCTGAGAACAACAGTGACTGGAAGCGTCTGATCATTACAGACCAGGACCCGCTCAGACCAGGACCGGTGATATCAGAGCTGTGTTTGTTTTGGTTCGGATCAGAGAGTTCAGTATTGATACTCCTCTGACTCAGAGTTTTATAAGATCATAAGATCACTTCCTGATCAGTTAGCGATCAGCAGGTGGATTCATCAGGAGTCCACCTGGTGGCTGGATCCAGGGCTGTGGTCCAACTGATAAACCAACTTTATTGTGTTGTTGTGTTTTGTTGTGGTGAAATGTAAACAGTCTTCTTCACGATGACTTTGCAGCTTAAACATGAAACAGGAGCTCTGTTGTTTCTACGTGTTGCTTTAAATGCTGCTGCTGCTGCAAGGAATCATGGGACATCATTCTTTCCTTCGGTAAAGGAAGCTCCAGTGTCTCCTCTGCTGAAGGAGATAAGAGAGGAAGCAGTGAAGGAGACGAGGACCAGGTCCTGATCCTGGCTGAGAAAACACTGTCAGATTCTGTTCGTGCTTCCTGGAGGTCGAGGAGACGTGGTTTTCACCTCAGCCCAGGTGTCCTCACACTCTCCCTCCTCTCCAGGTCACCTGACCCTCACACACCTGTTCACACTTCTCATCAGCTCTCTGTTTAAACCACATTGATTCAGTTCCTCAACCTTCCCTTGGCCTCTCCTCCTCAGCCTGGTCCTGATTTTGGTCCTGATCCTGGTCCTGGTCCTGATCCTGATCCTGATCCTGATCCTGGTCCTGATCCTGGTCCTGGTCCTGATCCTGGTCCTGGTCCTGGTCCTCTGTGAGTTAGCACCTCAGTCTGCTCTTCTCTCAGTCATGACACATGAATTAATGACGTAGATCTACTGTGTTTCTATTTTCTCTCTACTCTTCATCAAACAGCTGCAGATGAAGATCAGACTTTATTGATTATTTATTTGTTATTGATCCTCGCAGGTTAAAATCAGAGTACTTTTACTCCTGGTACTTGTATTTGGTACTTGTGTGGTACTTTTACTGTTGACTGAGCTCAGCCTCCACCAGTGTTAAGCTCACCTGTCCTCTATCACACTCTGACAGATACTGGAATCTGATTGGCTCCAAACCTGTGGTGATGTCATTAATCCTGCAGGTGAGTTTAAAGGATCGACTTTACCTGAGTAAGTCACTGACATGAAGTATTTTTACTGCAGTACTTTAACTTTAAAGTACACATATTTAACTTGTAGTATTACCTGCTTTCTACTTTTACTCCATTACAGCTGCAGTTACTTTAAACAGCCAGATACAACTGTAAAATACAGTTTACACCTGAACGTATCACCATCAGTATTCATCAATAACAGTCAGTAATCAATACTTTTACTTTGAATACTTTAAATACACTTCACTGCCAGTACTTTAAGTACACTGATGAATGCAGTACTTCTACTTTGATGATGAAGTATTTGACAGTTTGTTTGAAGTAAATTTAAACTCTCAGTTTTTACAGTTTAACAGAAACAAAGGATTTAAATCAAGTTTTTTCAGTTTTCATCGAATCAGTTGATCAATTGATATCGATCAGTTAAACTCAGACAGAGCGGAGCAGCCTGGGGAGCAGTAACGGAGTACTTTTACTCCGTTACTGCTCCCCTCCTCTTCAGCTTCATCCATTCAGTAATTAACTCACTAATTAACCCGCTGACGTCAGCAGCTAATTAGAGCCCAGTTAACGGTTAATTAACGGTCAATCAGCTGATCAGGGATCGATGATCAGATTCAAACACACACACACACACACACACAGAGACACACAGAGGGAACACGGAGCTCAGGTGAGTCTTACCTGAAGGTCTCAGACCGGAGCTTCACGCTGTGTTCATGTCACAGTCAAAGTGAAGCCGCGGCGCAACTCTGCACCTTCACACCGCGGCAATTGCGCGAGAACACACCAGCACTTCCACCGCGGAGTTTTCAAAATAAAATCCCCTGGTACCATCTGCGATGGTTCCAGGTGTTTGACGGCTGATCAGCTGATCGTTAATGGTTCTTTACCTGAGCTTTCACCTGTAATCATCCATCAGTCATCATTAAACAGCAGCTCACTGCTGGAGAACAGTCACTGATGACCTGGCTGCACAAACACAGCTGTGACAGCAGCTCTTATTTTTTTCCACAACCGGAAGTCCCTGCCCTGGGTGCCTGGGTATTTACTCCAGTCCAGTCTGACTCCGTCTCCATCCTGCAGCAGGTTCAAGAGTCCGGACAGGATCAGCTGCACGGGACCCCCTGTGGACTCAACCGAACCGAGCCGAACTGAGCCGAGCCGAGGAGCGGAGCCCATCCCGAGCCCGAGCCCGAGCCCGAGCCGAGCCGCTCTGAGTTCACCCTGGAGTCAGTGTGATGAGCGGAGTCTGCAGTCGTGTGTCCGCGTGTATGGAGGCTCCGAGGCGGAGGATCGACCCGCTGCTGGTCCTGCTGCTGCTGCTGAGCTCCGCCGCTCCGGGACACGCCGAGAGGGTGAGTGAAGGCACCCCGAGGAGGGGAGACAGAGGGGGGAGGAGGGGGTGATTGATGACTGATCACCTGCAGGATGGTGAGTGTCAGAGGTGAAGGAAGCTGCAGGTCAGAGGGCTTTTATTGTGAAAATCAGTCAGAACTCAATGTTGTGATATTTTTGTACGTTTTATTTGTTTTTCATTGACTCAGGTGTGAACTGGGCTGCAGGAGTGTGTGTGTGTGTGTGTGTGTGTGTGTGTGGTAACTACACACATTAAAGGAGCCGTACGCGGATTTGAAAAAGATCCGATGCAGCAGAATCAGAGAGGTTTTCTGACGCCTACATTACCCAGAATGCATCTGGGCTGCTAACAGCTGACAGCTATCAGTCACAGATCTGGGTGTGTTTTGCTAGCAGGTGCTAATGTAGCCTGGACACTGACTCAGGAATCACCTGGAACGTGACCTCAGACCTGAGAGCCGTAGACCTGGTCTTTGCTGACAGGAAGCAGTCAGATAAGTGGAGTGTGCCGTGTGCTCAGGTGGTGACTTCCTGACTCTCCTGTCTCCTGATTGGCTGAACTCTGTCTGAGAAAATGGTCACAGCAGCGATGACGTCATCATCAGTCAAAATGGCCGCCGCTGAGCTGTGCTCCTCCCTCGGAGCGGACGTTTGATGAAACCTCTGCTGCTGGCATGTTAGCTATGTGTGCGGCGTTAGCCCTCGCCACGTCCCTCGTGACCCCACCCCCCGTCGTTCTGAGCATGCTCAGTCCATCCAGACACTTTCTGCTGTTTTTACTGCGGAAATAAAAGAATGTAGAAAGAATGTCGGACAGGAAATAAAACCTGTCTGTCTGTCTGTCTGCAGACTGTGGAGGAATGTAACTAAGTACATTTACTCAGGTACTGTACTTAATTACAGCTTTGAAGTACTCGAGTATTTCTGTTTTTGTTTCTTTATTCTTATACTGAACCTCTCAGTTTGTTCACACGTTTCTCACTTTCAGTGAATGATCTGTATCAGGTGTATGAAGGAGTCTATTACTCAGATGTAATCAGTAACTTGTACTTGAATGTGTCACAGTGTGAAAATGGGCTGCCTCCTCCAGTCTGCTCGCTCTGTTGTTTTAGCTTCGTCTGTTTTCTGTTTCAGCCTTTTGTCCTGATCTGCTGTTATTACTGACTCAAACACACACACACACACTCACACACTCACACTCACACACACACACACACACACACACACACACAGCAGGGAAACACAAACTAAGCTCAGATCAGATTCACAGCAATCGTCTGATCTTTTCACATTTTTTAACTTGTTTAATTGACAGAATCCAGTTTGACTGATGGAAGTGATTGATTGTATTGATCCAGTTTGATTTGTCAGGAGATCAGAGACGTTTACTGACTCGTTTATTGTCTAAAAAAGTCTTGAAAACCCTTGAATCTCAGCCCTTGGATCAGGTGTTAGATCTGATTCTCTGGTTAAAAAGGTTGAAACAGTTTAAACGTGATTCAGAGAATAATCTGCCTCCTGCTGGACAGACGGAGCTGAAGAACAGAGATGATGTGGTTTTTATTTCCCGGATATTTCCTCTGTTCACTGAGACAGAAATCTCCTCTAACATGTGGAGAACAACAAGAGCTTCTGTCAAATACATGAGATAAAAATAATCTCATTAGTTTGATCTCTTTGTGTTCAGCTTCTGTAAACAGTATTTGTTTTATCTCCTGTTGTTGTGTTGTTGTGTGTTTTATCACCATACAACTTGCCTCAGTGTACTCATGATAAGATAAGATAATCCTTTATTAGTCCCACAATGGGGAAATTTACAGATATTAGCAAAATTAAAACACAGAACACATGAAATATTACATTCATACCTGGACGTGAGAGAAAATCTCAGTTGTTTAAGACAGAAAGCAATAAATGAAGTGCAGAATAAAAATAGAAATAAAGCACCAGGTGCTTTGAAATACAGTAACATATAAAATACAGGTTAGTGCTGATGCAGGACTGAGGAGCTGTTCAGTGACCTGATGGTTCTGAAGTAAATGCTGTTGAGGAAACAGGACGTCTCAGGGGGGAGTTATTAAAGGGGGCTGGCAGTAGTTTCTAGTCCTTTTCACTGAATGTGAGTCTCATATTTGTCAGAGAAGATGCTGAGTTTGTTCTGTCCATTTGATTTCTCTGCTGAGCTGTGGAGTTGTTTGGTTGGTTTAAATGAAAGCACATGTCGTCAGTGCAGCGCCTCATTACGACCCAGTTACGTCTTCTTGTAAAGTGACACCTAGTGGCCGTAGTAATTATGACATCTATTAAGTACATGTAGTATAAATGTTGAAAAAGTCAGCGCTAACAAACAAGCACAGGACTTTCATGCAGAGAACCTGTCTCCTGTGTAAAACCGCACAGTGGTTGTTTCTCTGCTGAGCCAAAACCACAATCTTCTCCGAACCCAGGTTCATTTTTAAGCCTAAACCGAAGAGAGACCTTTCAATACCATTAACCACATGTTTATTAGAGTTACCATGACGATGAAGCTCCAGGACACCTGATGACTACAGCTGGCATGCTGCAATATGTCCTGCTGCCAGCAGGGGCTTCTTAGCCATATTTAAATGAAGGGACAAATGATCAGTATGGCTGTATGAGTTGGAGGACATGTTGTTATATTTGATCAGGTGTTGATCATCTTGTACGTGATCATACACGCTTTTATTTCGTCACGACTCGGTCCAGTCAGTCCAGAAAGCTGCTGCGAGGCTTGTCACCAGCTCCTCTTAAAGCTCTGTCCTCTTTAACTCAGCTCAAAGTTCAAGTCAAGATTCTGGAGATCACTCTCAGAGCTCTTCATGCTGAGGTTCAGGTCACGTCTCTGAGGTTTTCTGACCAAGACCTGTTGGTTGTACCTCAGTCCAGGCTGTAGAAGGCAACTGGACTTTAAGGTTCCTCCTCTCATCCAAAAGGCACCAGGACTAAAAAGAAGTCCAGTTGCCTTCAACTCCAGCACTGAAGACCTTTGCTCTTGCGTGGAGTTTGTGTTGGTGTATTTCTTGTGCCGGGGGCCGGTCGTTTCGTAACGGTGGCAGATTCCATCTCGAAGCTAACCATAGTACACTGCTGGTACTGTAGTCACGCAGGAGAGACTTTTATTGTGGCAGGGTGCTCAGGATCCTTAGTGTCCTGAAAACTCGACCTGAGTCCTTTACATAGATATCATTCTTCAGGGTTTTATAGGCAATGGAGAAGGTCAGGGAATAATCACATGTAAATATGGTAAATTGGTTCCAATTCTTCCATACAGCACCCTTGATTCAGGGACTGTTCCTCTGTATCAGGTCCTATCCCTGGTTACCATGGTTACCAAACAGGTGAGATAGGATCTACAGGTCTGGAGGTTTCTGTCATTCAATCCCATCTACCTCCTGCTGCTAATAAACGTAGCTTCAGTCATTCAAATGAAGTCAGTGATTATGTTTAGTCTGACTTTAACTCCTCCAGACTGAAGAACAAACAGAAGAATAAATGTTTGATAATTGTTTTTTGTTCAGTAAAGTTTGTATGGAAGCTCATGAGGGTCAGATTTATTGTCTGATGCAGCGAACAGATCATGTTGAGACACAGAGTGTCTGGAGGTTGTCCTCAAACACCTGAACCATCAGAGTAAATGTAGAACATTTCCTATGATGCCACGGACGTGTTGAGGCGTCTCCTGCCAGCATGTGAGACAGGAATGAAGATAAGAGGCTGAGATCAGAACCTTCATCGGCCCGTCTGTCCGACCGTCTGCTGCTGTTGCACTTTATCACAGGAAGAGCACAGTTACACCTGCAGGATACATGGACGTGTTTGGGTTTCAACCTTCACAAAATATGTCTGACAGATAAAGACATCGTGAAGAAACATGTCCGACAGTAACACTCGTCTAAACCAGAGTTTAACTTCAGTCTGGACTAAACTTTACCCCTGATACACCTGCAGGATCCAACAGGTTTAAACTGTTAGAGTCTAGCAGGATGAGGAGGAGGAGACCTGATGAGACTGAAGAGAATCAGGACCTGGACCAGTATTTATACTATTTATTCAGCTGGATTCAAGAGAAGAATAGAAATAAAAATCCTTCAGTCTGACTCACAAACTTCAACAGTTTTGACTCTAAAAAGTTTAATATTTAATTATCATAAATCTGTCAGACTGTTAGACTGTTAGATTTCACACAGATTTCACACTCTACTTGTTGTTGCTGTCGCACAATTAAAATCAGTCAGCTGTTCGACCTTCCATAATAAATCTTCTCAGTTTGCTGCTGCCTCCTGTTAAATCAGGTTCGAGGCTGATGATGAATTTCCTGCTCTGTATTGTGGCTTTTACTCATATATTTTATTACTTACTTACTGTGTTTATTTTTATTTTATAATCTGTTAACTGGATTTAATTGTGCTGGAATGTCAGTTTATGTGTCTCTGTTTTAATTCTTTAATACTGCAGGATTCAGACGGCACTACAAGAAGGTGAACTCAGTATATGATGAGTAGTGACTGGTTTCAGACACAGCCTGTAGCTCTGATTGGTTCTTCCTTCTCTAACCAGTCATGTTCAGCACAGCTGTTTCACTCTGCAGTTGGTTCATTAGTCACATTTGCCCTTGCTACAAGTCTGATCATGCCCTGGACTGACTCTGGTCCTGATCAGACTCTGGTCCTGATCTAACTTTATTGAGGCCAAACATCCTCTCTGAGGTCCTGGTTGAGGTTCGAGGTGTGGACTGATGATGTGTTCCTGTAGCAGAGGAGGCTGCATATCTGGACCTGAGGACTCTAGTTTTTCCTGACAGCTCCACCTGGTGAAGGAGTTTGAAAATAAATCAGGTTTCTGGTACAGGTGCTTTGTTACGAAATACTAGGCTCCTGAACCTGCAGCCTCCTCTCCTGCAGGAACATACAGGTCAAGGACAACTGCTGCTTCTTTTCAAGGAGATTCAATGTTTTTTAAGACCTTTTGATAAAACTCCTGCACACTGACACAGAGAGAAGGAAATCCACCTGATCCTGATCCACCTGAGCTCCAGAGACGAGTCAGTAAATGCCTCTGATCTCCTGAAGCTGCTGCACAGAACTGGATCAATAAAATCAATCTGTCCAATCAAGCTGATCAATAAACCTCAGTCAGTCAAACTAATGAACTTTATGACCCTGAGTGTGAAACGAGTCGCTGTTTGGAGTCAGACAGAAGATGATCGTTCTGCTTCAGACGTTCATCTGATCTGAGTTCAGTGTGTGTGTGTGTTGTTATATCAGATGCTCAGAGCCATGAACTCAGAAAGATTAAATCAGTGTGTTCTGGTCTCGTCTGTCTGCAGGTGTGTCACTGCAGCGGGAAGTCGCTGTGTCACTGCGACGGGATCAAAGGTCAAAAGGTGAGTGAGGAGCTCTCAGGTGAGACAGGTGTTCTCTTCATTCAGACCTGTTGTTCAACTCTGTTTATCACTGATGTTATAAACATTAAAGTAAAAGCTACAGTGAAGTCCAAGACGTTTTCTACTCAATAATTAATGGTAGTCTAAAGACAAAAATATTGAAATACTATGTACACTGCAGTAATGTAAATAAGTATTAATACTTTCTGATATTTGATTAATTTTCAGTTCTGTGTGTTCAGGAACACAGTGGCAGCAGGTCTCCATTAGAAAGACTGTAAACACCAACTGATCCAGGGCCAGAAGACAAACCACTTGTTAAGTCTGATGTCACAACTGACAAAAATACTGTTTCTAGTTTTTAGCTAGGTTAGCTAGCTAAACTAATCTTAGCACCTGCTGGTAAAAGGTGAAAATAGATGATCATACCTAGTTATTCTTACTATTTTTGATACTCAGAGAGAGCAAGAACAGCAAAGGCTTTCCTGTGAGCATCCATGTTTTTCCAACTTCTCAACTGGAATGTGGTCAACTCAGAGGTGATGTCACTCCCAGTTCCAACTTCTGACCTCTGATTTAAATGAAACGCAGCATAAGCTATAGTTTTACAGGGTGTTTCTTGCTATGAGCCCACATCTTTGTGTTTCGTTTGTCAGTCCTTTTTTGTGCTCCCAACATAGTGAAATAGCTAGATATTGTCGTCTATTTTCACCTTAGCTGGGCAGCACAGAAAAGGACTGACAGCTGAAACATGAAGATGTGGGCTCATAGCAAGAAACAGCTTGTAAAATCCAGAGCTTATATCAGAGGCACCTGCTTTTACCAGCAGCTAACCTAGCTAACGTTAGCACCTGCTGGGGTCAAAGTTTGTTTTCCAGATCTATGTAAACAACACACAGCACATCTAGAAAACAGGACAGACTCAGAGAAGTTGGACCAGGAAACAGTATTTTCATCGGTTGTGACGTCAGACTTAACAAGTGGATTGTCTTCTGACCCTGGATCAGTTAGTGTTTAAATTCTGCTGCCACCTAATGGACACCTGCTGTCACTGCACAGATCCATTACATGTACAACCTCTGTCATTCCCACTCTCACATTAAAACCCAGCGTTCATCTCTGAAATCCAGCCAGGAAACTTTAAAAATATCAAGAATCAGTAACAGAGATTTTTGTGTTTGTTTCAGTCTTGCTTCAGTTTTGTCTATGTGGGTCTAGTCAGGTCTCAGAAGGGGCCTGATGTGGATTCAGCTGGATTTAATGTGCATATACCAAGGTTCTACTGGTGTCTTATGAGCTCTAATGCAGCTTCTATGAGAGTTAAAACTGAGCTAATATTCAGTCTGATGTTTAGATTTGTGGAGGTGATGTTTTCTTCAGGGCCAGAGGTCAAACTGAGGATATTTTAGGATCTTTACATCTTTCTGTCATTGTCTTCAGTCTCTCCTGTAAAAATGTGGACCGATCTCAATTCAGCTGCAGCCGAGTCTGAGGTCTTTGTGTCTCTGCTACACCTGTGACTCAGGTGTGGCTTCATAGACCACCCAGGTATGAACTCTGTGATCTCAGGTGTGTTCAGCAGCCAGAGAAAAAAGTCCTGTTCCTCTCCGCTGAACATGAAAAAGTATACCTGAATGCACCTGGACCACAGCCAGGATCCACCTGAACATACCTGAGTTTACCTGAACATAATGCAGCACAGAGTTATCTGTTAGCTTGAATTCACCTGAGTTTACCTGCTGAACTGACCCAGGATCACGTCATCTAAGTTCTACCTGTGTTTTTGTCTCATGCAGGGTGAAGTCGGGTTCCCCGGAGAAGATGGACTTCCTGGAGTGATTGGTTACCCTGGAAACGAGGGTCACCAGGGACCACAAGGAGAGAGGGTAACAACCGTTTATCATTATTATTATTGTTGTTGTTCACGTTACAGTTCTTATGTCATTAGTTTAAACAGACTGTGGAGTTCCTCAGGGTTCTGATTGTTTGATGATTTTTTCCTTGTCCTCAGGGTGAGCAGGGAGCACCAGGATATCCAGGACTCAAAGGCTCTCGGGTAGGACTGATGATGACGTGAAACTTTGGTTAAAGTTTGATGCTTTTGTGCTTAATTCTCATTTGAAATGTAAATTTGGTTCCAGCTGTGATTCTCCCTCCGAGCTGGGGGCAACACATTAAACCGTCTGTTTTAACCTCTTTAACTCTTTGGCTCTGGATCTTCTTGGACTTAAAAATCAGTTCAAACTTTACTGAACACACACCCACAGAGGTAATCATCTGTCTCTCTGTGCTCTCCAGGGTCTTCCAGGAAAAGTAGGTTTCCCAGGACCTCCAGGACTGCCAGTAAGAACCACTGTACCATCTTCAGACAACAGAGAATTTAAAGCATTTATAGATTGTGATCATGCAGTAGTAAATCAATGTTTCAGTCTCTGTGTTATCAAGTTTAAAAATCAAAAACATTATTTAAACAAAACGCTGAGAAAATGTAGTTTTACATCAAGTTTTTTCAATTAATTTAAAAACTTATAAGTAGACATTTATACAATTCTCTACACTGAAAGGACTGAATTAGAAATTAAATTAATTGGTTAAATTATATATTTGAACTGAAAAAAATCTACATTCTTTCCAGTCATTTTCCTTCAGTCTTGCAATCTTATTTTATCAGGACAAGTGAAAAATATTCCAACCACTTTCTACATCAAAACCTGAGACCTGAGATATTTTTCACTGTGATGTTTTCAATTAATGTTTTATTAATTTAATTATTGTTTTTTCTCAGGGAATTCCTGGACGTGAAGGACCAGTAGGCCGTCATGGACTCCCAGGATGCAATGGGACAAAGGTAGAGATGAGTATCTGCACACTGGATCGTCCTATTTTAAAGGGGACCCAGGGCCCCATGATTGATTGATTAATATATTGATTGATGTCCTCCAGGGGGATGTTGGGTACCCAGGATACCCCGGGCTTTCAGGACGTCGTGGCGTTCCAGTAAGTCCCACCCACTGTCTGTGATTGGGTTTTTTTCAATCACTGCAGACTGAAGCTAAGCTAGGCTAATTAGCTCTCAGAAGCTAAAGCTAACTGTGTTGATGTGTTTCAGGGTGCCCCAGGACTGCGAGGTACAAAGGTACGAGGACTCACATGAATACATTCATATTCAAGTCATACCAAAACACTGTATTTAGTTAGCTAGCTAGGTAGTTAGCTTCTCTGTTCCTTTAGCAGCTGTTTATTGACTGTTTCTGTTTTGTTGTGGTTTCAGGGAGACTCGTTTGTCTACGCCGTCCCTCAGGATATTAAAGGAGAGACAGGACCACAAGGACCAAATGGAAAAGAGGTCAGTCACTGTCGGACATTTTGTTTTTCTGGCAAGACAAAATTTCCCCCACCAAGGAGAGATAATTGACGAGTTGTAGTGCCAACTGTTCTCTCTGAATGGCTGATGGATACTGTTTTCTGATTGGCTGTTTTTGTTTCAGGGGTCGAGGGGAGGTCCAGGTCAACTAGGTCTGCCAGGACCACCAGGACCTGCTGGACTTCCTGTATGCTTCAGTTCTGTCAAACTATATTTTAACAATCGACAGTCCCACAAACTGATGTCAGCTGTTTGTTTGTTTGTTTTTTAGGGAACTCCAGGGTTGCCAGGGTTACCGGGAGAGAAGGTCAGTCTCTGACACTAATGTTTGAAAGACTGAGGTTCTGTCTGACCACGTGACTTTGGTCCTGATGATACCATGTTTGTGTTTCAGGGTCAGGAGGGTCCCAGTCCGGTGATCCCAGGTCCCAGAGGACAGAAGGTGAGCTAATGCTAATGCTAACGCTAAACTGCAAAGTAAATAAAGACCTGTGACTATTCTAATCAGTGAAACACCATCATCTCTATCATCATCTCCATCCTCATCATCATCATCATCATCATCATCATCATCATCATCAGCTGTGCTTGGTTCTCAGGGTGATCGTGGACCTCCAGGGATTCCTGGACAGAAAGGGATCAAGCTGTACGCTGAAGGACCCAAAGAGCTGAAGGCCTGTGTCTTTGTATCTGTGTGTCTTTGAATCCATCGCTCTGATTGTCCGACTGTTATCACTCATATTCTCCTGTCATCATATTTCAGGGAGAACCAGGTGAAGTCGGAGAGAGAGGTTGTCGTGGACTTCCTGTAAGTCAGAACGATTCATAAACTCATCTCATCCACAGCAGCAAAGATCAATCATATTGATTACTGGTTTGATGGGTGCGTTTATTTTCTCCTCTAGGGTGACCCAGGGATATTGGGGGCGAAAGGACAGAAGGGTGATTCAGGTGACCCTGGTTCACTGGTAAGAAAGAGAAAGAAACCAGGGCATTCATCTATGAAAATATGGATTTATAATCAAAACTGATTATTTCAGCCTGTAATCAAACAGTTACTGATCCGTATCTGAGGGTTATACTTGTCATTATTGATTATACATCCCATTTTTGGGAACTTGATATCTGAGCAACACTGACAGAATTCATTCAGATTTGATACAAACGTTCACTTCGACTCAAAGATGAACTGATTAGATTTCAGCTGTCAAAGGTCAAAGGTTATTGTGACTTGGCCATACCTTGATGGAAGCATACAACCATGAGGCAATTATTCTTGTTTTGTGGTTATGATCTGAACTTCAGCAGAAACCTGGACCTGGTCTAACGTTGGTCATTGTTTGTGTTTCAGGGTAAACCGGGAAAGGACGGACTCATCGGAGAGCTTGGAGCTCAGGTAACTACCCTGCTAATGTTAGCATAGCATTCTGCTCCATTTAGAGGACAAGCAAACCTAGACTCCACTAGCACCTTAAAATATCTAATAACATCCTCTCAGTTGGAATCAGACTGACTAAACCTGTGTCTGTCTGCAGGGAGACCCAGGGGATCATGGGTATGTTGGTCCTCCAGGTATTGACGGAGCCCAGGTGAGTGCTGTATGAAGTACTACAGCAGTATCACATGAAGTACTGTGTCAGATGTTAACCTGGAGCTGGACCCAGACCTCCATTAACACAGACTGTGTTTTGTGGTTTGTATTTTCAGGGGGAGAAAGGTGAACTTGGTCCTCCAGGTCTACCAGGAGAGGTGAGTCTGAGTTTTTACTGTCTCTGTATCTGCAGGAGGACAGACAGCTCAAACTAACCCCTCAAGCCATCGAGCCAACAGGACGTCTGGTTGATGACCATAATTCTCAAGAAGCTTTAGCACCAACAGTTTCTGTTCTTCTGTTTTCATCAGGTGGTCTACAATTACATGCTCCTGAAGGGCCAACGTGGTTTCCCTGGGCTCCCTGGACCCTCAGGATACTCTGGAGAACAAGGTATGAGGGGTTAAAATCACAATGAAGGTTCAGGTTTACGTCATTTTAAACCACATTTTTGATCTGGTTTGTGTTCAGCAGTGTCCATTCAGGGGATTCACATTCAGTAGCAGAAGTTCAGCTGGATAAAGGACAGATGGAATGACTTTCTATTTACAACTGGCAGACAAACATAAATACCTAATACTGTGCTGTATACATGGCTGCCCTATGGAATGCCTGATGGCTCGCTAAGCACCTCATTTTTTCACCTTCACCTGGCCTGTTTTTGTTGGAAAAAAAATGGACGAAAATTGTTGCCATGTGCTGTTTATCTTAGATCATGCGCCAGGTCACACCAGGAGTCAGGTGAGGTCATATAAAGAGTGGCAAAGCCCATGTAGAATAGAGAAGTCATGGTGGATGAGTAGATGAAGCACTTCTCCTCTGGTCATTTTTCTTCTTCTATTGTCTAATGGTTGACAAGCCTCTGCTTCTTTCAGGAGTCACTGGTTTTCCTGGACTGCAGGGCAAGCCAGGTACACTCCACCTACTCTGTTATTGATAATCAGATAAAAATCAATAATGATATCAATAGTAATCAGATCTCACAGTGTTTTGAAATATATAGTCATAATAATGATGAATATATATTTAAATAAAAATCTCTACTTTTTCTCTCCAGCTGAGGCTCCTGTTGGGCCTCCAGGACGCCGGGGGCTGCCTGGTTTATCTGGACCCAAAGGAGACCCAGGAGAACCAAGACCCATTATCACTGGGCCCCCAGGAAAGACTGGCTTCCCAGGAATTCCTGGAGATGAGGGAGATCCAGGAGAACCAGGAATACCAAGTGAGAGAAACTTTACTTGAATAGAAACCATCAAAATGAACAGAAAACATCCATCTCACCATCAGACGTGTTGTTCTCTGTCAGATTTAGTGCAGGATGGTGTTGGTCCTCCTGGAGCTAAAGGTTCAAAAGGCCTGTTGGGATATCCTGGGACCAGAGGGCATGTTGGACTGCCAGGTGAGTGGGTGAGATGAATGGGGGAATTATGGTGTCAGACCTGATGATGACTGGTCTGGTGATGTTTCTATAATCAGGTCTGGACGTCAGCATCAGTCAGAGTTAATACATCAGATTTCCAATGGAATTTTGTGATTTTTAATGAGGAAAGATGTTTTGCATAACTGATTTACCAACTGACTGATTGATTGGTATTTGTCAGGTGAGAAGGGTGAAATCTGCTTGGTCTGTCCTCTTGCCTCCAGCACCCCTGGACCTCAAGGTAAACCAGGAGAGCCAGGTGAAAATGGGGGGACAGGTAAGAAAAAAGTACCAAAGTAAAAGTTGATCGTTTATGGAATTTCATTTTAAAACTAAAGGTGATGAGCAGGTAAAACTCACCTCTCTGCCTCTGTGATGTCAATGTCTCCAGGTTCAGATGGTTCATCAGGACCCATTGGTGACAAAGGGCTCAAAGGTGCCAGAGGACCACCTGGTCCACCGGTGAGCTGACCTGCTGAAGGTCTTCTGAACTGACACACATGTTAAATTTCTTCAGACATTTTCAGAGACAGTCTTTCAGCATGTGAAATGTTTCAGTCAGAGACACTTCTGTTTAAAGGTATTGACAGTTTGTAGGAAATGGCTGTTACGTTAGATTTGGCCAGGAAAGCTGACATCTGTGAACTCTGTCCAACATCCTGAGTCCAGATGAGTGTGTGGTAGCTTTTTCAAAAAGCACCTGAGAAGACACTTAGGGGTAAGATACTAACAATTTCAAGATTCCAAAAGTATCCAGGTACCAACAGTATCTTGGGGAAGGGAAGTATTTAAACTAAATGTAACTAGACTCAAAACATGTTGCAGTTTCCCCAGACTGCTAGCAAAGCCCTTTTCACCTGTGATGTATCTCAATGATATTGATTACTCTCAGTACATCTGGCAGAATACTAAGTATCTTGACAAGAGGGAGTTATTCTACAGATAAATGTACAGCAGCATACTGGCCACATTAGTAGTGAGCAGCGGTTCAGCTGTAGGTTCTTCTCTGTATGGATGAACAAATAAATAACATTAGAACAATATGTGTCTGTTTTTAGGCCCCATTTGGTGCCCCTGGCAGCCCGGGGCCCCCAGGACCTTTTGGTGACCCGGGGATCATGCAGAGGGTGGGACAGAAGGGTGGAGAAGGAGCCCCGGGGCCACCAGGACCACCAGGTCGCGAGGGATCAGACGGACGTCAAGGAGTTCCAGGTCTGAAAGGTGCTTTGGGTCAGAGAGGAAACCCTGTGAGTATAAGAGCCATCAGACTGGATCTGAGGGGGGAATGGGGGGGTCGACCAAAACCAGATCTCTGTCTGTAACGTGGTCAGATCACAGATGGTTTGTTGTGTCTCTTTAACGCTGCTCTCAGGGGCCTCCGGGAGAGAAGGGTAACAGGGGCTCACTCGGGGAGACCGGGCCCCGAGGACTGGAAGGACAGAGGGGACCCACCGGACCTCCTGGTATTGGCGCTCCAGGATCTCCAGGACCTAAAGGCAATATGGGAGTCCTGGGACAGCAGGGAATTCCTGGAAATCCAGGTGAGTCTGTCCAGGTGAGAGTGTCCAGGTGTGGTCTGAAGTGGACCAGCAGCTGACCAGGAGTCTGTCTGTGTGTTCTCTCAGGCGAAAAAGGTTCTCCAGGTGAAATCAAAACCACCCCAGGAGATCCAGGACAGAAGGGAGAGAAAGGTTTATCTGGAAATCCTGGACCTGAAGGTGAGACAGGTTCATCTGCTGCAGCTCTGAGTCACACGAATGTTTGACTTTTATTATTTAAAAAAAACGTGATGATTTTAGACACAGGTGAGAATCTGATATTAACTTTAAAACTACAAAAATCTGTGAAAATCAAGTTATAGAAGGAAAACAATCACGGTGGATTACCAAATGGGAGTAAAAATTATCTGTAAAAATCAGTTTTAAAAAAAAATCAGTTGATGAACCTGACGCAGTTCTATTGGTCTGTTTACCTGCTGATTCACCTCTGTTTTCTGCTGGTCTCAGGGCTGACAGGGCCTCCAGGTGATCTAGGATTTGTTGGTCCAAAGGGTGAAAAAGGAGATAAAGGATTTTCTTTGCAGGGTCTCCCAGGCTTTCCAGGGATTAAAGGTCAGTTTAGGAACAGTGGTGGAGAGGAGAGCCAGCTGAGGCTTCACATGGACTGAAGATGATGTTTTTATTTTTGTCTGCCTTCAGGACTGAAGGGATCTCCAGGAACTAAAGGTATATCAAGTTTTGGGGTCAAGGGACGAGCAGGGCCATCGGGCCCACCAGGAATGCCGGGCCCAAAGGTAACATGGACTCGTACGAACAGGAAGTTTCAGACAGATTGCACTTGACAGAATGACAAGAAGCTAACAGACCCTGAGGCTGTATCTATACTATACTATATTTTAGTTTTAAAACCATCACTATTAATATGGTTATGCCTTACATCTAATCTACTCCACTACTTTGTGCTTACAGGGGGACCGGGGTATCGGTTTCCCTGGTCCGCAGGGTCAGTCGGGCCCTCAGGGAGAAGATGGTTCTGTGGGGCCCCAAGGAAACTCCGGACCCCAAGGAGTAGATGGACCTCCGGGACCTTCAGGACAAGATGGACCACCAGGACCCATTGGTAGATAATTTACGATCTGAAGAACCAGTACTGTCTTCATTTGAGTCATATCGCTCTAACCCATGTTGTAGTTTATTGCAAGTAACCTACAGCCTACCAACCTGCAGTTGGTTTGTTCTGGTCTGAATCAGTGGATGAGTTGGTTGCTAAACGTATCATGTTTTGCTCTTGGTTCAGTACAGTAAATGATGTGTTTAGGCTGAGAAAGTAAACACAGGAAAAACGTCCTGAAGAAGTTCCAGTTATCAAGGAGCTAGTCCAGGCCAGACCTCCATCCATTCTCTGGCTCTTCCACCTCCCAGCATGCAAAGCTCAGCTGGCTACAGGAACCTGTTTAGCTCAAACCTTAAACAAACCACTCCAGAATTCATTTGTGACCAAATCCAGACCACTTCATCTGAAGGTGTAGGTACAGTTTTTGTGTTTAGATCTACCCAAACCAGTCAAACCAAGACAGAAAACCAAAACTGATTCCAGAGGTCTGACTAACACAGGCTTGAAAACATCATAATTTAACTGAAGTGAATTGAACTGTTTCTCAGGTCGTAGTGGTCTGGATGGTATGCCCGGTCCTGTTGGTCCTGTTGGACTCTGTTCACAGGGACCTCCTGGACCTGAAGGAACGGAGGGACCGATTGGCATCATCGGATTCACAGGTACCAACTGCACAGGATGTTCGGTAGCGCTGAGGTTTGTTTGTAGAATTTAGCAAAACTGAAACCACATGAGAGAACCCACCTGTCTCTCAGTCTAACACCTGTTTTTCAGGGCCCCGGGGCTCAAAGGGAGTGCGGGGTGATCCTGGGCTGCCAGGTGTGGGAACCATGGGGTCTCAGGGACCACATGGGACACCAGGGTTTGATGGACCTCCAGGGCTGGTAGGAGGTGCCGGACTAAAGGGCCTGAAAGGCAACAATGGGGAGCCAGGAAGCCCAGGTGAGGAGGCATGGCTGAATCTGGTTTGCATTCAGCTTTTCAGGCCAAGTTGTGTCACTGTGTCCTCACAAGTATAGTAACATGTGTATTTTAGGTATCAGAGGGGACATGGGTCCTCCAGGACCTTTTGGGAATCCAGGCGATGATGGGAAACCGGGAGAGACAGGACGACCAGGACCAAGAGGTTTCATCAATCAATCAATCAATCAATCAATCAATCAATCAATCAATCAATCAATCAATCAATCAATCAATCAGTTATCTGTGTCTCGCTATAACTGTCTGTCTGTCTCACAGGTGATATGGGAGCAGATGGAGGCAGCGGCTTTCAGGGACCTCAAGGGCCTCAGGGGGACCCAGGAGAGCCCGGACCTAGAGGAGTCTCTACTTCTGTTGAGATGTACGGAGATCATGGAGACCCTGGAGCCCCCGGTACCCTATTCTGTTGTATTCAGTTCCTGTATGAATGCAGTAGAACTCTGTCTGGATCACTGTACAGGTTTCAGTTGGTGTTCCTCTGGGTTTTATTCCGGGCTCCTTTTTATTCTCAATTTATATGTTTTTACTTACTTACTCAGGGGCGGTAGGTATTACTGGTGCTAAAGGAGAGCGGGGCCCCCCGGGACCTCAGGGCGCCAACGGCATCAATGGTATTCCTGGATACACTGGGCCACAAGGTGAGCACAACTTCCTGAAAACTTAAAGAAGAGATTTAACCTGTTTTTGTTGCATCGTGTTTCTATGCTTTATGAATTTGACCGCTGATTAATATGCTTGTGTCTCAGGACTTCCTGGAGACCCTGGCAGAGATGGGCAGAAAGGTCCTTCTGGTCCCTGTGGGCTTCCTGGTATCCCAGGAGAAATGGGGAAGCCAGGTAAACAATGAAAATTAACTTTCATTCTCTGGGATGAATTCTGTCTCTTTGTTTTTCTACAGTGTCCTGGTGTTTTATGTCCAGGTGTTAAAGGTGAGAAAGGCTGTACCGGCCCTTGTGGGATACCTGGTTCAAATGGAAAACCAGGTTCGGGAGGACCTAAAGGTCCTAAAGGAGAACCGAGTCCGCCTGGACCAGGATCCAAAGGATGCCCAGGAGAGAAGGTATCACACACCACACACAACCAAACATACCTGACCCTGACACCACTGTCTACCTGCCAAAAAAATTGTATGTTTTATATTTTATTTAATCTTTTTTTAACCAGACAATCTGTTATCCTTGTACGTTGATGACACAATGTTTTATGTTGTTATTGTGCCTCAGTCTTTACCACTTCTTTCAAGATAGAGTGAATGTTCAATAGGTTTTCTATCCTTTAACTATCCTACACAGCTACGATTCTCTAATAAAAATGAATGTTTGTTTAATTTTTTTTACACTTATATGATTCTCTTTCTGTAATTCAGCTCAGCATCCGCTCTGTTTTACTTCTTCTTTCACCTCTTTCTATCCAAATTTCAGGGACACATGCTATAAAGCCAAGTGTATTTTTAACTCCCAAGGGCTTGAGGGGCATAAAATCAACAGCAGAAGATCAAAAAAATTATGTTTTATGTAAATTATGTTAGACTGTACACACCATACCCTAGTTATAAATTTATGACCCGGATCTCCGGAACTGAGTGTGTCTCTTGTAATAACACCATATCAGCCTTCTCTGATGTGAAATATGGAGTACCCCAGGGTTCTGATCTTGGCCCCCTGCTTGTCTCTCTTAATATTTCTCCTCTTGGCCAAATTAATAGGAGTCATGGAATTAAACTAATTCTAAATGGGTTAGCCCCCTTATACCTGTCTGATCTTCTTAACCCTTATATTCCCTCCCGTGCTCTGCGTTCTCAGAGTGCAGGGCTGCTGTCTGTCCCCAGAGTTAAAAAGAAGTCAGCAGGCTGCAGGGCCTTCTCCTATCGGGCCCCCTTCCTCTGGAACAACCTCCCTATTGATATTAGACAGGCTGACTCAGTTAAGGCCTTTAAATCCAAACTAAAAACTCATCTTTATGCCTTAACTTTTAACTAGCATATTATTCTGATTCTTATTTCAGGTTACCATTTTTCCTTCTGCGGGTTGGGTCAGTCTCAATGCATCAGTTAAGCTTAGTAGTTATTAAATGCTGTCCATGATGTCCTGCTGATGAGATTACTATAAACCGTCTTAATATCGCTGCATCACTCTAACTGTGTGTTTCTTCCATCAAACACATTACTGCCCAGGCTGTGCTTCTCTCTCTCTGCTACTGTCTCTTACTGCAGGGTTCTGTCTCTGGAGCTGTAGAGGCTCCTGCTGCTCCCATGATCCAGCTCAACTGATGATGTTACAATAATTTAACATTTATTAGTGTTATTGCTGTTAATGTTTCACTGCTCTGTCATTATTATTCCTTTAGCTATTATTATTATTATTATTATTATTATTATTACATACATTAATACATTTTGACTTAGTCTGTGTGGTTTCTGCCTCTTAAAGGAAGTTTTTCCCTCCATAGTCTCCTAATGCTGCTCATGGTGGATCTGTTGGGTCTCTCTCTGTAAATTTTATAAGATAAAGAGTACGGTCTAGACCTGCTCTATATGTACAGTGCCTCAAGATAACTTCTGTTGTGAATTGGCGCTATATAAATAAAATTGACTTGACTTGACTTGATCTCTTGTTTTATAACGTGTAACGTGTCTTGTCCTGTTCTGTCCTCATCTCAGGGGATTTCAGGATGTCCAGGACCTGCAGGTACAGAGGGGAAACCAGGACCCCCAGGAAACTTTGGTCCTCCAGGAGCCTATGGTCCCTGTGGCCCCAAAGGCCAATCTGGGCCCCCGGGAAACCGAGGTGTGATTCTTTACTGTTTATACTTAATATATCTGCAGCTTAAACAGCCTGGAGTCTATTTTGTGTTATAAATAGATAAGGTGGTCGTTTTTGCATATCTGTGTCTCATGTATTGAATCTGTTTTGGTTTTCTTCATTTCTTTTTTGGTGTTATGAGAATATATGTAAATTTCCCAATTGTGGGACAAAAAAAGGATTATCTTATCTTATTTGCATGTGTGAAAGCTGCTTTGATGTTTTTCATTTCAGGGGAAAGACCAAATAAAACCTCCCCAAAAAATTCTAATTTAAAAACTGTCACGTGATCAAAGTGTTTTTCCTGTTTGCTCATGAAAACCTCAGTGGAAACCTCTGCTAAGTTGTCTGTCTGTCTCAGGTCGTCCTGGAGTTCCTGGTGAAAAGGGCTGTGATGGTCCTCCAGGGAAAAATGGCTCTCCAGGATGCACTGGTTTCCCAGGTACATAAACCAGCATTACACAGTCATTAATGTCATCAATACTTCTACTGATCCCAAAGATGTTCATGTAAACATGAGGTGATGTCTGTCCTCAGTATGTCACTAACATCTTTTTTTAGGTAACAATGGGGCACCTGGAGATCCTGGTCCAGCTGGTCCCAGAGGAAACCAGGGACAAGATGGGATACCTGGACCTCCTGGAGAGAAAGGAGCCATGGGATGTAGGAGACCAGTGATGGCAAACAGCCACCATCAGTGTTGTTGTTAACAGTTTAGGTTTCTGATGTCCATAACGTGACAGAGTTTCTTCCACAGATTCTGAATCTGGACCCCGGGGCCCAGATGGGAAGAAAGGTCTACCTGGTGAGTCCTCAGTTCTGATTATGAGTTCTGTTTTTAATTAGAACTAAAGAAGAAGAAATAAAACACACACACTCCACATCCTCTCGTCTCCTCAGGTTGTGTTGGATATAAAGGTCCTCCTGGTCCCTGTGGCCCTCCTGGTCCATGTGGTCCTGGGGGAAACCCAGGTTGTCCCGGTCCTCCTGGACCCCCAGGTCCTCCTGGTTGTCATGGCCAGAAGGGAGTCTGCACTGAAGGAGAGAAAGGAAACTGTGGAACCCCTGGAGGAAAGGGACCAAAAGGTAAAAAGGCACATTAATATCACACAACACAGATGCTGAATATGGAATCTAACCATGGTCTTTCTCCTTCTAGGTCCCCCTGGCTGTAAGGGTCCTCCTGGTCCTCCAGGCCCTGGTAATAAAGGAGATAAGGGATATAAAGGACCAATAGGTAAACCAGGACCACCTGGCTTCCCTGGTCTACGTGGTCCACAAGGCAAGCCGGTCAGTACATCCCATAGTTACAATATACACTGAAAAATTCAACTTACGCAAGGATCAGTCTGCACGATTGTTTTGTCTTTCGTTCTTGGTTGTAAAACTGGTAACACCACAAGGTTGACCCTGACCAATCATCATTCACACCACACTGCAAGACCTATTCATTGTTCCTAATGTTCATACTCAGGCCTGATGCAGGAAGTTTGTCAACCACGACAACACTGTGTCACAATCAGGATGAATTTGAGTTGTCTGAACTGGATGTTAGATCCAAAATCTTAATACAGTTCCTGTTGTTGACAGGGTGAAAACGGACCTCCGGGTCCACCTGGGTACAAAGGCAATGCTGGAGAAATTGGTTACACTGGACCTGTTGGTAAGAATTCCATCCACAGGTACATTTATCGGTCAGTGTCCATGTTGTTCAGAAGACACTTCAGCAAACTCTGTAGAGAATAGCTGTTGGAAGATAAATCTGATATTATTTGCTGCCACATTAGTCTGTGAAGTGAAGCTTCTTCTGGGGGTGTTTCAGGTTTGAAGGGTGATGAAGGGTCACGAGGTGATGCTGGCGCACGAGGACTTCAAGGAGTACCTGGATTCAGAGGTAACACAGTGACTGTCCACTAACAGCAGCCGGACACCTGAGTAGTGTTCTGATACACTAATACAATTTACCATGTAACTGCCAATGGTTGGAACACTAGCTTATTCCGAATACTGCCCCCTGCAGGACCCAGGGGGGAGGACGCAACCAGGGAGGTAATACTGAGTCCAGGAGACCAAGGCCTTCCTGGAGAAAAGGGACCACCAGGAAATAGAGGACACCCGGGGTCCATTGGGGAAGCTGGACCTCAAGGTCAGTGTTTGGGTGTGAGTGGTGTAAAAGCAGTTTTAGATACAAACTGTGTGAATGGGATTTTAGAGACATTGCTGTGTTTTGTGGCTGCAGGTATTAAGGGCCGAGGAGGGCAGAATGGGAAAAGAGGAATACAAGGTCGTCCTGGACTGAAAGGGGAGCAGGGAGACCGGGGACCCACTGGACAAAAAGGTACAAAAAGACCACAAAGAGGTTACAGGTTTTACTGTTCTTCCTCCTCCACTTGTTAGCTACAAAATCCTAACAAGTAAAAGCTAACTGTTTACCTTAGCCAGTTAGCTTCTTACCTTGACAGGTGATCTTTGTGGTTCCCTTGATGGTCGGCTCCATCCCAGATGAACAATGCAGTGAAATCGCAAATTTGATGTTACGCATTGACACTGCGCAGTTTGAGTTTTAGGAGGTTTTTAAGTTTAGTTTTGAGGTTTTTTTAGTTTTCGTTTTGAACACATTCACTCTTCACACTCACACACCGCTGACCTGTGTTTGTCCCGGGGTTTGAACTCTCGTGGTTGAAGGTTGGCATCCTGATCCACTGGACCACCTTCAGCGCTGATCAACAACCAGAGAGACAAAAAGAACTGACTGAGGATCAGACTTAACCAGATTCACCTTCATCAGGTTTAAGGTTTCTGATCTTCAGTCTGAACAGATTCAGACTCAAACATGTTGAAGTCAAACTGTTCTGATCTGATCTGAGTCCAGTCTCTGAGGACAGGTGCTGTAAAACACTCTGAGAATCATCTGTGGGTTTAGACCTGACCTGACTCGTGTGGTCCCGGTGGTCTATAGGTTTAAGAGACAGACTTACCCTGGTTCAGTTACATCCATAGATGTTTTTCTGTTATTTCTCTTTAGACGTCTCTGCGTGGTCTAGTGGGATAAGGTGATCAACAGGTAATCCTCAGGTTGCTGGTTCAAGTCCAGCTGCTGCTTTTGGTCTCACATCATCTCCTGTTTATCTTTAACTTTCACTTAAAGACAAAATGTTAAGAAAAACATTATCAGATTGACTCAGTCTCTTCTTAAAATCCTTCATAAAACATTTTAAAACTGTTTAAACCCAGACGTCCCTCAAGATAATAAATGTCACCTGAGCTTTTCCCAGACATCCTGAACTTCCTCAAAGCTCCAGAAACATCAACCACCAGCTTCCTGTTTATGGGTCTTATGGACAACAAATCAGATTTACAACCTGAGCTTCAGTCTGTTGTAGTTTTCTTAATCTCCTTTGCTACAAACAACCTTTGAGCTGCGATCTACACACTGAAAATGGGAAGTTTTGAAGATGAAGATTTGGATCATGTAATCACACAGTGATATTTTCTTTGTCAGGAATTCCAGAAATCCATTTCCCCATGGGAAGACGATTGTCTGTTTTCACTGTATTGAAGCCTTTTTTTATATTTGTCCTCTGACTCTGTTGTGTCGACAGGTACGGCAGGTCCATGTGGTCCACCTGGTCCCAAAGGTATTCAAGGTCTGCCGGGTCCCTGCGTGGACAACCCGGAGAAGGACAGCTTCCTGTTCACCAGACACAGTCAAAACCTGTTTGTCCCAAGATGCCCTCCAGGAACCAACAAGGTGTACAGCGGATACTCACTGCTGTTCATCAACGGGAACAACCGAGCTCATGGACAAGACTTGGGTAACATGACACCACTGGTGAAAAGTAACTAAGTAGATTTACTCAGGTACTGTGTGAAGTACAGTTTTGAGGTATTTGTACTTTGAGTTTTATGCAACTTTATACTTAAACATCTGATAATAATAAACTTTATTTATATCACGTTTCAAAATAACTGAAACACTTCAACACCAACATGACACAAAATCTGGTAAATGAAAGTACAGGGAATAAAGTAGAATAAAACACAAACAACAAGAACAGAAGATAAAAGCACAGTAGAAAATACAGCTACAGGTACCCACATATACACAAACATGTACCTGCAGATACTCAAATACCCATGAATACCCATGAATCCAGAATAAACATGAACTTCTGCACCAGAGGGAGGAAACTGAACTGATATTCAACACAAAGACTTTTTAGTCAAATACAGTAAAACACAGGTCAGAAACAGATGTTTCCCAGAGGATGAACGACAGTAGCTGATTAGACAGGAAATGTTTAGCTGAACGATATGGCTCCTATACAATAACATGTTACAGATGCTGTACTGAAGCGTATCATGGACCACCTTCAATGTGTTGTTAAAATGAAACCAAAAGCATCTGTTTGACCTTCTCACTCTCTCTCTCTCCTCAGGTACATTAGGTAGCTGCCTCCCTCTGTTCACCACCATGCCCTTTCTTTTCTGCAACACTGACAGCACCTGTCGCTATGCCTCCCGCAATGACTACTCCTATTGGCTGTCCACTGATGAAACACTGTCAGGCAGCGTCCCATTCATCTCGGGGGAAATACTGGAGCGTTACATCAGCCGGTAACACACACACGGAATTCAACCAAATCAAAACAACAACTTGTATTTACATGTGTTTGATGTACTTGAACTTGAAGTGAATGAGAGTTTAATATTTCTTGTCTGAAAGTTACAAACCTCAGTTAAAGGACTCAAAACAATTATAGAGAAACACAAAGCAGCTACAAAGAGACACAAAACGATCAAATAGAATAGAGCTACAAAGAAATGAAAAGCAACAACCAAGAGACACAAAGAACTTTATACCTGTCTGTCCGTATGTTTGTTTCTTGTGTTACAGGTGTACTGTATGTGAGGCCAGAGCCAACGTGATTGCCATCCACAGTCAGACCATTGACGTTCCTGGCTGTCCCCCTGGGTGGGATAATCTTTGGGATGGATACTCCTTTGTGATGGTGAGCTGATGTTGTTGGGTCGGGTTTGGTCACGTGGTTCACATCTGCAACCTTTCAGTTGATGACAGATGTACAGTGAGAGTGTGAGATGCGGCTTTGACCTTTGACCCTTGCTGTTGTTGCTGCTTGTCTCCAGGAAACAGGAGTAGGGGCAGAAGGGTCGGGTCAGCCTCTGGCCTCACCTGGATCCTGTCTGGAATACTTCAGGAAGATTCCCTTCATCGAGTGTCACGGCAGAGGAACCTGCAACTACTACACCGACTCCTACAGCTACTGGCTGGCTGCTCTCAACCCTAACGACATGTTCAGGTACGATACACCTTTATCATCATGTTCAGTTACAACACACCTTTAACCACGTGGTCAAGTACGATACATCTTTACAATGTGGTCAGGTACAATACACCTTTAACAGATGTTCAGGTACGATACACCTCTAACGACACGCTGAGGTCTGATACATCCCTAACTATGCGGTCAGATATGATACACCTTTATCAACACTTTTATTTACACGTTTGGGTACACAATGTACCCAGGTATGATGCATCTTTGTCTCAGTGTTCAGGTGTGATACACCTTGAACAGGTTAGAACCAATCTACAGACAATGTGTTGTTTTTTTGCCATAATTTAATCTTTGTTTTGTCCGAGAATCAATTTTATTTTTCAAATAGAGTTGAAATGAAATGTTGTTCTTCAGAACCACAGTGTAAAATCATACAAAGTAGAAAAGAAAAAACATCAGACTGAAAGGAAATGTGAGGCTGTCCTTTAAAACACCAGCAGGGGGCAGTGTCCTCTAATTAACCAGCAGCCGAGGAGGTTTAAACAAAGTGAGGTCACCAACAAAAACCACAGACACAATTCATAGTCATAGTCTCTCTCTCTCTCTCTCTCTCTCCTGTGGTAACATGTCTGTGAATGTCTCTCGCCCCACAGTAAACCGAGGCCTCTGACTGACAGAAGGGTTT
Source organism: Lates calcarifer (assembly GCF_001640805.2). Lineage (NCBI taxonomy): Eukaryota > Metazoa > Chordata > Actinopteri > Centropomidae > Lates > Lates calcarifer. The sequence continues at coordinate 860,698 of NC_066853.1, forward strand.
TTCCTGACAGTCTGATTAGCCGCTGTCAAGTCTGTATGAAGATGCTGTGAAAGAACTATTGATACTACCACTGTAAATACTGCTGCTGCCAACACTACTGATATTAATACTACTGACAACAGCTCTACTTCCTGTGTCCTCACACCAGCACTGACCAATCAGAGGACAGATGCATCCACCATCTTTGCTTCCTGTTTTTAGTTTTAGATAGAATTCAAAATTATTCATCATTTAATTCACTGAATTCATCTGAAACTGCTACCATTATATACTAATGCCCATAACCTCAAAGTACTACTACTGCTTCTTCTGTTGCTTCTACTACTTCTACTACTGCTACTGTGACCATTATCTACTAATAATTCCGGCCTCTAACTCCTGCTACTGTAGTACTACTATCACTGGAGCTGCAGTACCTTCTTCTGACAGAGGTCTGCAGTGCTGAGACACAACAGAGGAAGAAGACTGACCAATCAGCAGCTGCACTTCCTCTGACAGCCACCAGGAGGAGCTCCAAGAAAACTTGAAGTCAACGAGGAAAAATTTAGAGATACAAAGAGTGATGCATTTTTATTTTCTGCACAACAACAGAATCTGAAGCTCCCTGATTGGATGGTTCTCAGGCAAGGCATTCTGGGACTTGTTGTTTTATGTCATTAAGTTTTTCTACGACCTTTCACTAATTAATTCTTCATCAAACCATAATATTATACGTATGTACGAAGAGGAACCATGTGTTTCACTTCAAGACTCTATTGTTTTCAGATGTACATACTCTTGTGCTGTAATTGTTAAATTTACTGAGATAGTGGCAAACTGGTGAAACCTTTGTTTTGTGAATATGATACTTGTTAAGTTTAATAAAATGTGTTTTACAGAAGTCAGATCAGTTTCTGTTGTATGATTCTGCTATTTTCCTCCATCGAAGCGGGAACACAGTCAGATCTTTATACTCTGTTTAAAAAGAGTATAAATATTAACCAGAAACATGGCCGACAAAAACAGGAAGTTTACTGACCGGAACAAGAAAAAAGCATTCTGTTCCACAGCATTAACCACATACACATTTATTGTAGAGAGCTACAGGACTGATCCTAAAATCAGGAAGTATGTTAGCATGTTAGCATGTTAGCGCTTCCTGTTCCCTCATCCCAAAGTGTTTCTGGTTAAATGTCTGAAATAATTTCTGTGGTTTTAACACAAGCTCAAGACATTTTCAGGTTTTATTCTCCGATATAAAATGGGTCAGTAAATCCCCCACTCCTGATGTTTGAAGCTTTTACGTGTCTTAAAAAAGGCGGTTGCTAACGAGTGTCTAAATGAGACTACAGAGGTTGTCTGGGACGTTAACATGAAAACCCATCTACTCACCAGTCCACCTTTACAGCCTCGTTGTGTTTCTACTCACGCTCTTTCAAACTCTCACTAACTTTCTAAGAAGAAAGGCTTTTGTAGAAGAGCTCAGAGCTAAATGAAATGACCAGTTGGAAGCTTAGTGGTGGAGACGTTGACGTCATGTGACTGTGGTGTAGTTGACCTTTAAACTCACCTATATTACTCTATAAGTTATGTTTTCATGTGCACATCAAGACTGTAAAATAGTTCACATCTCAGTAATGATGTGTTGGACACAAATTTAAAGAGAATGAGTTTAGTTCCTGGCAATGATTCTGATTTCTCTGCTTGTAGCTGCAGGATGTTCTGATTCTGTAATAACGTCTGTTATTAATGATCATCAGTATGAGACGTTTGCTGTTGGATTTTTACTCTAGAAATAAAAGTTAGTTTTATTTTCTCCTCACAGGTGAGATAAACTTTAGATTTAAACTTTCTGAATGTTCAGTTTCTCTCTGTCTGATCATTTGAGTCCAAATGAAATCAAATGAAACTTTCCAGTAGTTTTCAGGTCTGTGTTTTTTCACTCAGAGAGGAAACAAAAACTGTACGCATCACAGCGAGGAGGAGTGATGTCATCACCTTCCCATCATGCTCCTCTGCGTGTGTGTGTATTCATGCCAGCAACTCCTTAGTGACGGCCGCTTGCCCGTAATGTGTTGCCACGGCAACCAGCTGCTGCTAATGTGTTGTTTATTAGCATCCGCAGAAAGTGAAGGTGATGAAGATGAAGTGGAGTCACAGATTTGTCTCAGACATGTTCAACATTTGTCAAACGCTCGATTCCCTCAGAAGAAAACCGGAAGACGGAGGAATAGTTGAAAGCTCAGGAAGCAGAGCAGAGGAAGGAGGAAGAACCTGTTTACTGTGAACAATTCAAATGTTCAAACTTTCTTTTCTTTTATATCTAAAGACGAAAAACATGAATCAACATTTCAATAAACAAAATGATTAAAACTAAAGATTCAAGAGATGCAGCGACAGGAAAAACAGGAAATATAGGTTAGAGAGATGGTTCTACATTAATGATAACCAATAATAATTAATAGTTCTAGATGATCAAATTCAGGCAGGGTTTTTTTGTCACAAAGAGAACTAACAGGTCATGTCTCCTCGGACGGTGACATACACATTCTTTCTTCTGGTGAGGTTGAAAAACATCTCAGGGATCTCAGAGAATTCACCTTGATCTGATCATTATAATGTTTCTCCTGATCAAATGTAAAAAAGATGCAGGTTAGTAAAATGGTAATATATTGAATAAAATAGCAATAAATACACTAAACACAGGTTAGACTCTCGTCTGATCAGTTCTAAACTGAATGATATAAGTCTTTAAATAAAGTATTAATGTAGAAACAGGATGAAATCAGCTGTCAGATTATGAGGAGGATTTAGTTTCACACTGATGAAGATTTATTCTGTCAAATCTTCAAATATAAATAATCAACTAACACCACTCTGTACTTGTATGTGTGTGTTCTGTAGTAATCATCTTTATTATCATTATAAGATATAAGTCGTGGGCGTCTCTCTGTGATCAGTCACGGACGATCTGATCTGATTCAGACTAAAGTGAAGTGATTTTTACTGTTCCCAGTTGACAGATATTGGTGGAAATACATTTATAGTTAATTTAAATCTAAATGTATTTGATGTTGTAGATCAGCTGAATATAAATGTTTTCTAAGAGACAAAGCTGCACGTTAACAGATTTATATGTCTATAAATATATGTATATCTTCAGGCCTCGATCGCTGAACACTGAGGATCATTTGCAGCTTTTTACTTACAGAAGTTTGACCTAAATGAAATATTTGACTCTGCGTTCATCGGTTCATCGCTGTGGCCGGGCGGCGTTGGGTTTCCCTGATGTCATTTCCACTCAGTCTCTCTGCAGCAGAACATTTTAAACCAATATAAAATGTTTTTCCACGGCATTAAGTTGTGTTTGTTCTGACTAAATGTTGAGTGGGCGACTCTCTGCTGCTGCCTCTTTGTTTAATGGAGATATCAGCGAGTGCTAATGAAGTCTGCTAATCCTCTGAACGCTCCGTTAATTCCTCTCCTCTTCAGCCTGACATTCTGCCGTTGTATTTGTTGTAGATGAACGCCGGCGGCGGGAAGACGCTGCTGCTGCTGATAGTTTTATTGTTTTATTGCTCAGACTCCATTTAAAGTCAATAAGGACTAATGGACGTTTGTTTGACTTGAATGTCAGCGTTCCTTCATCACCTTGCAGTGCGCCAACTGTCAATCAAACACGCTGTGTCATGTGACCAGCCAGGGGGAGGAGACTCAGGCTTCAAAAACAGCAGCACCCAGAGGACCAGGACCAGAGACAAGCCCAGAACCAAGACCAGGACCAGCAGAAGACACCAGACCAGCAGACAGTAAGAACGTTCTTCTCTCTCTTCTTCTTCTCTGTTTGATTTTTCATCCTCACGTTTGTTTCTTCTTCTCCTCCTGATATTCGGGCAGGTATGCAGTGCACACGTTGTCCCGCCATCTTCATTCTTGGGGTGTTGGTTCTGTGCAGTCCAGTCTCCTCTCAGCCAGACAGAGACCAAGACCAGTACCAGAACCAAGACCTGGACTTGGAGCTGCGTCACCACCCGCTGCTGCAGAGAGCTCGGAGCGCGGGGTTCCTGTCACAGGTGAGGGATCCAACGACCAAACAGAACGCCTAGAAAAAAAAAAACACTGAAGGCATTTTTATTCAAAGAGATTGATGTTTTTACGCAGATTAATTTTCCACAGCTTGCTGAACCTTTTCTGGGCTACCACCCATAAGTCTCTCTTGGTTGGGGGGGCAACTGGCCCTGGCCAAGACAAAGTCCAGCACATAACGCCCAACAAACGTCTTGTGTTTGTCAGTGATCTTTAGAGGAAGGTGGATTTGTTTCCGTTGGACAGAGCCAGGCTAGCTGTTTCCCTCTGTTTCCAGTGTTTATGCTAAGCTAAGCTAACAGGCTGCTGGCTGTAGTTTCATATTTACTGCACAGACATGAGAGAGGGATCAACCTGAACAGCTGAGTCTCAGAGAGAAAAAGATGTTGAGGATGTCACTAAATGTTGAACTGTTCCTTTAACGTATAAAGTCCACGTCCTCGTATTTGTACCAAGCAGAGTTTCCTCGACTCTCAGATGTTTAGAGCTGAGTTGTAGAATAGCAGAATTAGTGAAATTTCCAGAGGACCCAGAATCAAACCCTGAGGAACTCCATCACCAGCCTGAGTGTAATTTGAATAATATCAATAATTTTATACATTCTTCATTTAAAGCAGCTGGAGGGCAAACAAATGCTGTGTCCTCTACCTTTTATTTGCATTATTGATTATTATACATACATGGTTTTACCTCCCAAACAGCAGCAGTAAAATGTGATTTATTTTGCTGGTGAGCCTCAGATACACAACATGTAATGAACATCAACACATATTCAAATATTCACAGTAAACAGAGGGAGGTTGGGAGGTGGAGGCAGCCTGTTGTCTCAGCTTGAATGAGCTCCAGATGATTATAAGGACCGCCTGTGGTGATGATGCTGCCGGTCGGGGGGATGTTCATGTTGGGAGGGGAAAGGGGAGGGGGTGAGGAACATGCGAACTACAGCAGCTGTTAATACTGCAGCCGTGTGATGGGTCAACATCCGGATCAGATCCAGAACATTTTCACTGACTTTTAATCTCCACTTTTTTTTTATTAGTGGCTCAACTGACATGTTCGAATTTAAGTTTTTTTCTGACAACTTTGAAGGACTCATCTGCTGAGGAAGATCATGTGATACAATAGAAAGTTCCAGAAAAGCTTCAGGCAGAAGATAAAGTCTGTCAGCTGACGTTTCCTAAACAGTTCAAAACTGTCCACACTGATGCCAACTGCTGGTTCTGAATGTTCTGCCTGGTTCTGAATGTTCTGCCTGGTTCTGAATGTTCTGCCTGGTTCTGAATGTTCTGTCTGGTTCTGAATGTTCTGCCTGGTTCTGAACTCTGCTCTAACTGTCCTGTGTGTCGTTGTTTTTCAGGAGTGGAGTAAACGTGCGGTGGAGGACCTGCTGGCTCAGATGTCTCTGCCTGAGGCCGACGCCCAGAGGGAAGCTGAGGTGGTTTCCACAGCAACGGGAGGAAGGATGAACCTGGAGCGGTCCGTCGACCCCCCTAACAACCTGCCCCCCCGCGAACGCAAAGCCGGGTGCAAGAACTTCTACTGGAAAGGCTTCACTTCCTGCTAATGCTCCGCCCAGGTACCTGACTGTCTGTTTAAGCCCCGCCCAGATCACCTGGATTCTGTTTCTCACCTGTCCACCTGTTTTTTTTTTTGCTCCCAGCTGAGGCCACACCTTCAGCGGACCAACTGACCAATCCCAGATCATCTGGCCTTCACCTGAGCAACTGGATGAACCAATCAGCAGCTGTCTGGCTGCAGTGTACCTGAATAATTAATGTAATTATCAATTAAAGAGAGAAATCATTCCAGCTTGTGGCTCCGGCTCCATCTGTCCTGAGTTTGACTGATCGGATTATTGATTATAACTTGTTTATTAAAGATTATAGAATCAGATACAGATGTCTCTTATTTCTTATCGTCTAAAACAACATAATGTCCAGGTGTGTTCACGTGTTCACAGGCTGGACTCAACCGCCTCCCCTCCCTGACTCAGGCATGCATGACTGGGAGCAGTGGGAGTGATCAGTGTGTGTGGAAACAGCAGCAGGTTTCAGTGTTTGAACAGAGAGAGAGGGTCGAGTCTGATTAACCTTTAATGGAGATCAGAGAGAGAGAGAGAGCAAATATTGACTCAACACATTAAACACTGCTGAGAGTGCGAGTGTCAAATATTTAACTCAAACTAAAACCTTCTAGTTGACTTTAAGTGGTGCTTCTGATATGCAGGAAACTTCCCCCCAGAGCTGAGACAGAACAGAGTCCTGCAGGAATGAGCCTAAAACCAGGAAGTCAGTTAGCATGTTAGCATGTTAGCTCTTCCTGTTCCCTCATCCCAAAGTGTTTCTGGTTAAATGTCTGAAATAAGGTCTGTGGTTTTAACACAAGCTCAAGACATTTTCAGGTTTTATTCTCCGACATAAAATCGGTCAGTAAATCCCCCACTCCTGATGTTTGAAGCTTTTACGTGTTGGACTACAGAAATACATCAACTTTTACAGCTTCTGAGTGATTGGCTCAAGGTGAGCACATCAGGTTGTGATTGGATGGAAACAGGTATTAGCAGGTGGAGATTAGAGATCGTCTTCTTTACTGAACTTTCACTAAGCTTCATTAAAGACAGAGATCTTGAGTGAAGGAAGTTTGATGCTGAACTCACAACATGCTAATGTTAGCTATGTAGCAATAGCAAAAACTCACATACAGCACCTTTAAACTTCAACTGAAATAATTTGTAATCTGACATCAGAACTCAACTAAATCAAATCTATTGATCTGCACAGTTTGCTGCAAGAAAATCTCCAAATACTCGAGTGTAAATCTGTAAATCGACCTTCACCAGACTGAGTGAAACCTCATGTTCCATGGAGGTCAGGGTTTGTGTTGTGTTGTGATAATAGTTTGAGTCTCTCTCTCAGCAGGCGTTAGGGTGGGTGGGGGTGGACTGTGGTGAGTTCAGGGAGCTCAGAGGGAGAAGAAAAATGTTGTGTTTGTTTTCTAGAAAATTAAAAAGTGAAAACACTCAGCAGGTGTTTCTCCTCTAATGGACTCCTGGAAACTGGTTTCTGTTTTTACGCCTTTTTCATAACCGTGTCGTTTGTGTAAATGTCTCTGCGTGTGTGTGTGCGCAGTAATTAACTTTGTTATTGTTATTAAACAGAGAATAATGATGGTTTTTAATCTGTAAACATCCCTGACTGAACCTGTGAAACAGTTTGAATAAACAGCTGAGATTGTTGCTGCAGCTGAAACTGAAATAAATTAAAAATGATTGAAAACAGATTGAACTGTTATCAGGTGGAGCAGAGTGTGTGTGTGTGTGTGTGTGTGTGTGTGTGTTATCTCACTCTGTCAGCTGGTTGGTTACTGTGTGTCTCTCTGCGTTTCCACGGTGATGGGTGATTCCTGCTGAGGAGCCGTTTAGCAAGGCACCGAGAGCTGTTTATGGTTCAGGTCCGACCTCGTATAATAATCAGGAACATGGAGCTCTGTTAATGACTTCCTCCTCCTCTTCTTCTTCTGTGGTGGTTTAATGGCAGCGACTGGAGAATCAGAGGGAAACACTTTGTTTTCTCGTCCATCACTTCTTTTATTTTTATTTTGCTGATTCAACAAAATGAATCGCGTTTATCGTCCATCACTGTGACAGGAAGTTGACTTTTATTTTGAAATAAGGAGCGGGTTAGCTGCAGCAGGAAGTAAGAATAGGAAGCCAGCTGCTGTCATGACTCACCTGTGACTCCTCCTCCTGTGTCCTGTGGGGGCGTGGCTTCACTCACCTGGTTCCACACCTGCTCCCAATCAACTCATCAGCTCTCCTGTTGAAAAACCCGGCGCTCTGTTCACTCCTTCCTCTTTCTGTTTCCTCCCGAGCCTCAGGACTTCTGTCCTGGTCCAACCCTCACCTTCACCTTTCCCCTCGTCTTCACCTGTTGTCTTCACCTGTCGTCTCCAGCTCCCCTCCAGCTCCCCTCATTCTTCCCCTTTGAAAAAAATTCATATAAAGATGGTCCAGTCTGAGTCTGTGATGGGTTCAGTTACAATCCAAACCTTAACAACTGTCTTGGATTATCAGGACCGGGACCAGGACCAGGAGAGGAGGCTGCAGACTTTATTAGGTATGTTTTGTTTTGACAGCTTATAAATCATCTTGTTAAAATCAGTCAGAGTAGATCAGTTCTGTGAGTCCTGGCCGGGTTCAGGTCTAACATTCCTCTGTCCTACATGGGTCTAGGTCCCAGGTTTCAATTAACAGACTGGTCCGGTTCAGTTTCAGGTTCCTTTTGGTTCAGGCACAAAGTATCGGACCTGTGCCAACCTCACAGTCACTGTAATAATAACAGACATGAACTCTACAGATAATCCAGATTAATAAAATGGAATAAATCCAAACTAAAACCACATGAATCACCAATATTTAAAGTGTAGTTTTGCTCATGTTTATGAAAAATATAACGTGTGAAAATCAAAGTAAAATTAAGCAAAGAAACAGAAGAATCTGTGGTTTCAGGGTGTAGAAATCAAACTGACCCTGTCCAGGTTTTCCTCATGTTGAGGGGGTCTCAGTCAGTTAACTCAGTCCCTTGTAGTCCCCATAGATGAGGCCATGTGTTAAGTTAAAGTCGACAGGAAATGAATGTAAGTCAATGTAATGTCCCCAGAAGTGATGGAGACCAGAGTGTGTGTGTTTTCCTGCAGCTGATTGGAAACAACAGTTAAAGAACAAATTGAAAAGTTTGATAACTGCTGCTGTCACAGTAAATCCTGTTAGTGTTGGTTCACACCGTCTGACAGGAAATCAACACAAACAGCTGATATTCACTCGTCTCCGCGGGAACATCAGCCTGATGGACCATTACTCATTCATCAGCTCGGGGTTTTTGGGGAAAATAAATAAAACTGACTCAGTGTCGTTTGGTTCAGTCTGAGGATGGAGAACGTCGTCACACAGCAACATGTTTTAAAATGGATGTTAGTGTATGAGAAGCTGCAGTTTCTGAGCCCAGACAGTTCAGGATATTTAAAGGAACCGCACAGAAAAGACAACCACACACAACCAAGATCTGGGTTCAAGAAACACCCTGTAAAACCCAGAGTTTATGGTGCGATCAAGTTCAGCAACCCCGACATAAGAATCCAAGATGGCTGCTCCTCACATCAACAGTGGTGAACACTAAGCTCACTATTTATAGCAGCTCAGACTTAATGTTACAGGTTTTAAATGTGAACGTCTTTTTAAGAACGTTCTGAAGTGTTGGTGTGAAAACGTTAACAACAAGTCAAACACAGTCTTTCCTGTCAGCGGCCATGTTTTCTGACTTCTTGTGGGGACGTTGTCGATTCGTAGGTGACGTCACTCCTAGTTCTGACCTTTGACCTCCAATGTAAATGGAACGCACCATTTTAACAGATGTACCCACTTTTATTTGGGGATGCAAACGTTAGCTAGGTTAGCCCGCTAACATTAGTACCTGCAGGTGAAGCAGTGTTTTTGTGTATAGAGCCACATCGTTACATCACTGTAAGAGTGTTGGTCTTTACATCCAAACATTTAGATTCAAAATGGAGGAACAGAGTTTTAGCTCAGTCCCTGATGTGACAGGAGGTTCTTGGTTCAGGTTTGGACCTGATTCTGAACCAGTGAACGATGGTGAAAATCAGAGACTCTGACTCAGATTTAATCTTTGTTCTGGGTCTGTCCATCCTCTGTCCGTCCTCCGTCTTCCGTCCTCTGTCCTCTGTCCGTCCTGACATGATCAACATGTCAATATGTGTGAAACGCTCTTTTAATGGGTTCAAAGGTCAAGTGGGGTGGGGAGGCAGGGTGGCGGCGGGAGGTTCTGCGTCACGCCCAATCCGACCAATAAAACGCCTCGCATGGGCCGACCAATCAAACGCACAGCTGGAGGTGAATGTGTCCGTCAGTCCAGACTAATCAATGAGCAGAGACACAGCGGGCGAGTCCACACACACACACACACACACACACACACACACACACACTGATTCACCTCGTCCACATGATTAGCAGGTCAGCACACACCATGTGACGCCCCGCCACCGCCCAGCGGGATTCTGGGAGAGCTGTTTAGACAGATGCAGTGAAGGAGGAGGAGGAGGAGGAGAGGAGGAGGAGAGGAGGAGGAGAGGAGGAGGAGAGGAGAAGAGAGGAGAGGAGAGGAGAGGAGAGGAGGACGAAGAGGAGGAGGGAGGAGGAGGAGAGGAGAGGAGGAAACAGGACAACAAGTGGGGTGAGGAGACAAGGAAACAAGGAGATGGAGGAGACAGTGAGGGTGAAGCAGGAGAATCCTGATCTCTGATTGGTTCGTCAGAGTCTGATGTAAATCAGCTGATGTAGATTCTCAGTCATGTTTCAGTTTAATGGAGGAGAAACAACACACACTGCTGCACAGCATGACACACACACACACACACACACACTCTCAGTGGATTTGCATATGAACCTGAGCAGAGAACATTTCTCAGGGTTGATGGTTTGATTCCCTGAAGTGTCCTCAAGCAGAACACTGAATCTGAGCGCTGATGGTCAGAGCATCATGGCCGCCGTCAGCCTTTAGATTCAGACATGAGTTTCCTGTCATGACCTTTGACCTTTTTATCTAGACATTTGTTAGCAACCGCCTTTTTTAAGACACGTAAAAGCTTCAAACATCAGGAGTGGGGGATTTACTGACCCATTTTATGTTGGACAATAAAACCTGAAAATGTCTTAAACTTGTGTTAAAACCACAGACCTTATTTCAGACATTTAACCAGAAACACACTGACTCTGGGACAAGGGAACAGGAAGAGCTAACATGCTAACATGCTAACTGGCTTTCTGGTTTTAGGATCAGTTCTGTTTGTCATCAGTATCTGATGGTTACACGTTCTGTGTGTAAACTGAAAACAGCTTTGCTGACCTGCAGCTCTGAATTCATCACTGTTCTGATCCATGTGTTAGAAATAAAGTCTTTATCAGTTCTTCACATCTTTCCCTCTCCTCAGGACAGACAAACGGACAGGAAGGAGGTTTATTTGACTGTTTGACCTCACCTGGATAACCTCACCTGATGTCAGTGATGATGGATCAGCTGCTGGACTTCAGGTAAACTCTGCTGAAATATACCTGTTACTGATGATTTACAGCTGCTCTGATCACGTTTTATTCAGTTTAATCTGCAGCAACAAACTGCGAGTGAGGAGCCTGTGGTTCCCCACCTGTCCACCAGAGGTCCCCACAGTCTCCCTGTCCTCCTCCCTCACCTGATCCTGACCTCTGGTGGACAGGTGGGGAACGACAGGGCTCTGTGAACTGAAGTCTGGAGTTATTTCTCTGATCAAAGAGAAGGTTAGGTTTTTTTTTATCATCATGTTTTTATTTTATTCAGATCTGGTGGTTGATGTTTCTAGAGCTCTGAGGAAGTTCAGGAGGTCTGGGAAAAGCTCAGGAAACACCATCCAGTGCATCAGGACGCCGACCTTCAACAGCAGACACGAGAGTTCAAACCCCGGGACGAACACAGGTCAGTGCTGTGTGAGTGTGAAGAACACCAATGTGTTCAAAACTAAAAAACCTCAAAAACCTTGAAACTAAACTTAAAAACCCCCTAAAACTGAAACTGCGTCACGTCTGTTGCGTAACATCAGATTTGCGATTTCACTTCATTGTTCATCTGGGATGGAGCCGACCTTTGAGGGAACCACAAAGATCACCTGTCAAGGTATGAAGCTAACTGGCTAAGGTAAACAGTTAGCTTTTACAACATTAGCTTGTATGTGATGGAGTTTTACTGAAACCGAAGCTATAACAACAGCACTTACGTCCAGATTATTAATTACAAAACAGCAACAGCAGCACTTAGAAACGTCTAATGTCACATATCAGTTGATTGTAAGCTGCTGATTAGTTTTTCACATGTAAACAAACTGTAGACGCCGGCGTCCACACACCAGGAACCCAGAGCTTCATTCATATTTCTTTTGCAAGATCACTTTGTCTTTTTAAACACAGAAGCAACACAAAGTGGTTTCCATCAGGTGAAGAAATGTGTTAGAACGACATTTAAAAACAGAACTGAACCACAAATAGACAATAATAAAATGTGTTCAGTTAACAGTCAGGGATGAGTCTGGTGCTGAAACATGAGGATTTACTGTAGAGATGTGAATGAGGTGGAAAACTGAGCTCTGTTTTTAAAAAGCTGATGTTCAGATTAGCTTTAATTTAAGCCTTTTTGATCTGAGGTCAAACTGCAGCAGAGTCTCAGAGTTTCAATGTAGATTTTGACATTTTTAAGATTGAAATGACTGAATCTCATCATGAAGTTTATTTAGTGTTTCTCTGCTCTCCGTCCGTCCTTCCTCTAACTCTGACCAACAGCCTGAACCAATCAGCCGTCAGAAACCGACAGCCGCTGTAATCCCACCAGTCACGGAGCCGTTTCCGCGGTAACAGAGACAGACAGGTGTGAAATGCTTCCTGTCGTCTGCCATTAGCAACCTGACATCTGAAGTCTGGACCACAGAGTCCTGATGATCTCCACAGACGGAGCTTCTCAAACAGCTCCTGTGTTAAATCCCTGTTTTTGTCAGTGGAGTCTGGTAGAGAGATATAGAGATGTTTCTGGTTCAACTGAAAGGATCTGACTCGTTTATAAAACGCTCTGTCTCTGTAGGAATCCTGAGCCTATGTCCATTGTAGTGGACAGACTTTGACATGGACAGTTGTCCATTGGATTACATTGCAGCAGCTGTTGGTGGGTTCACTGTTCTCGGTCAATGCTGCACTGATTCCCAAGATTTCAGCCATCCACACCCAAACACATGGGAAAATAAGGCCCTGTCATGGTTAATAATATGTTTTTCCTAAGATTTATCACTTTTGTTTGTGTTGTTGGAGCCACCACAAATGATGTAAATGTTTCCAGATGTGAGCAGAGGTTCGGTTTCCTGTCTGCAGCACATTGTTCATCAACATCAATCCACTTTTCTCAGTGTGGTTTGTTTTGGGGAAACCTCATCTCATGAACAGACAGTTACTGTGTGAATGTTTGGAAAACTGAGGACGGTTTCATAAATAAAGAACTAAATCAGTTCACAGTCATAGTTCGTTCAGACTCTGCCGAAAGACTCATCAAAAACCATAAGACTCTACTGACCAGAACCAGACTCTACTGACCAGAGGAGTCTTCATCAGAGAGGAGGCGCTCCTGCTTTGATCTGGGAGCTGGTTCCACCATCAGGGAACCACAGACCAGAACAGTCTAAACTGATAGATCTGAGAGATTAGATTAGATTCAGACGGCCATGTTTAACCAGTGGGGGTCATGTGACTGATCAGAGACCAGACGCCCTGCTGCATTCAGGACCATCTGTAAGGGTTTCACTGTCTGTGAAGGGAGGACCACCAGAAGACCTAACAAAGAACCAGGGTCTGAACCAGGAGCAAAGACTGAGACAGGTGAGGCCTGGTCATCAAATATGACACCAGGTTTCTCAGGACCATGGATGGGGTGAGAGAGAGTTCAGTCGTCAGTTCAGATGGACACTTCACATCCTCAGCGTCGCCATCTTGGCTCAACAGCAGGAGAGGAGGAACCATCAACATATTTTCAGACTTGTGAAAATGGTGGTCGCATAGAACAGGTGGAACGCACAAGAAAGTAAAACGTACATTTTTAAAGTCAAGAGAACAAAGGATATTTTGGCGACAATCATGGTCACATGTTCCGATCATCACAGAGCGGCCATGTTTGTTTTGAGACGACACCACTCTTGTTGAAACTCATGTATCAGGCCGCTGTCATCCAGGTGATTCACCTCCAACACCTGATCAGTCACCGGGGAGACGACCAGGCACGACAGCCCCTGACTTGTTCGTCTCGTCTGCGATGTGTCACTCGTTCCCCTCAGGTAAAACCAATCACAGAGCACCACTGGGACGTCTGTCATCGCCGCCAGAGGAGGTGTTTGATTGGTTAATCAGAGCAGAGAGAGACGACCTGCAGCAGGAAGCTTTCTGGGAATGTGGAGACGACGATGCATTTAAGTGCAGAGGAGGAAAATAAGAAATTAAAGAGATATATGGACTGTGTGTGTGTGTGTGTGTGTGTGTGTGTGTGTGTGTGTGTGTGTGTGTGTTTGCTGAAGAACAGTAGGAAAGTGTTTGTAGAAACAGTTGGATTGCTGCGACTGAAGCTTCATTACTGAGACTCCCACAGACTCAGATTAAGGCCTCAACAGGGAGTTTCTGTGGATTAAAACACTGGAGCTGTAAAATGTTCCACACTCGCCCAAACTCTGAGAAATAAACATCAAACAGACTCGTTTCTACTCGTCTTCTAATGTTCTGCTCACTGAGTTCAAACCAAGGTTAAACACAGGAATTAATTCCTATACGTCTCCTGGATTCTGATTCACTCAGCGGTCGACTGTTGTTAGGGAGGGATTCTCTCAGAGGCTGGACTCTACTGACCAGAACCACTGACCAGAACCAGTCTTTCAAAACAGACTCTACTAACTAGACTCTAGAACCAAAATCTGCTGACCAGAATCAGACAGTAGAATCAGACTCTACTGACCAGTACAACAGTCAACTGACCAGAACCAGAGCAGGACTATAGATTCAGACTCTGATTAGACCCACACTCGACTAGAACCAGACACCAATCCGTACTCTGCTGACCAGAACCAGACCTGAGCCTGAAGCCTGACCAGAATCTGGTTCCAGAACCAAACAGGACCGGTGGGTCCATTAGGCTGTCTGTGTCCAGCAGACCGGACTTCAGTCGACTTCAGTTTGTCTGAACGGCTTCAGTTGTGTTCCACCTCTGCAGGATTAGTGACATTATCAGAACGCCATCAGTCACGAGCTGCACCTGAAGCTAACGGCTAATGTCAGTTTATTCAGAGACAAACAATAAGCAGCTGTGGAGACATCTGTGAGCAGATTTAATATCCAGTCAGCTCAGTGTGTGTGTGTGTGTGTGTGTGTGTGTGTGCAGGTAAATAGTTTCTCAGTGGCAGAGCTTCAGGCAGAGATGTGTAGTTGTGACCAACATCTGTCGTCAGTGCTGTAATAAGCTCCGCCCACTGAGTGTGAGGCCACGACTAAGAAAAAAAAAACAGGAAATTTTTATTTATTTAAAAAGAGTCGATGCTTCACTGAACATGTGACGTTTGTCAGTTTGAGTCAGAGATGAAGATGAAATGACCACGAACTGACACAACAAACAACAAACAACAACCACAAAGAGACAAACAACAACCACAAAGAGACAAACAACAACCACAAAGAAACAAACAAACAACCACAAAGAGACAAACAACAACCACAAAGAAACCAACAACCACAAAGAGACAAACAACAACCACAAAGAAACAAACAACCACAAAGAGACAAACAAACAACAACAACCACAAAGAAACCAACAACCACAAAGAGACAAACAACAACCACAAAGAAACAAACAACCACAAAGAGACAAACAACAACCACAAAGAAACAAACAACAACCACAAAGATATAAAATGTGACCCAAGAACCACAACGACATAAAGGAACTGCAAAGACACAAAAAACCCCAACATGGATGAAAAAGAACCACAAAGATGCAAAAACAAAGCAGCAAAGCAACAAACAACAAAGATTCAGATGTGAATCTTTATTTTTCCATCAGTTCAGTTGAAACAGTTCATGTTGGTTCAGTTTCTCTGAGAGTTCACTGACATTAGTCATGAATGCTGTCTCGCGTGTGTCCATAGAGATATCCGACAAATATCGATCTGTACTGATAGAGGGAAAAATGAATGGCACGTGCCCGCTGGGGTCCGCGAGCCTCCGGCTGAGAAACTCTGTCAACAGAGCAGCAGGAAGGAAAGAAAAGTGTCAGAGAACGGATCATTTCACTAAAGCGGGAGGCGGTGGGAACATCATCATCATCATCATCACTCACCCCCCCACCCCACCCCCTCCCATACGCGGTGATCAGTGACGTCAGCGGGGCTTTATAAGAGCCGGGCCGTGCCGGGACAGACCCAGAAGATCCACAGAGCCGCAGACAGACCGACAGACAGGTGATGAAGATGGTCTCCTCCTCGCGCCTCCGCTGCCTCCTCCTGCTCCTCCTCTCCCTCACCGCCTCCATCAGCTGCTCCGCCGCCGCCCAGAGAGACTCCAAACTCCGCCTGCTGCTGCACCGGACCCCGCTGCTGGGCTCCAAACAGGTCCGACTCACACTCAGTCTCAGAGCGGGACCGGGACCGGGGGGAAACATTCCTTTAATGAAACTTAGGAAAACTAAACCTTAAAACTTGAGTTCAGTTTATTTCACCAGCATCAGGCTGGAGATTTACTGACTGAAGGAAAGTCTGACAGTTCAAACTAAATCAATAAATCACTTTAAAATCAGGAATAAAATCTTTAGCTTCTTAAAATGAGTCTTTGGAGGAAAAAACTCTAAATCTGCAAAAATATATTTAAACAGAAAATGTAGAAATCTGATCAGTCAACATGAAGACAACATGTCTGCTTATTTTAAAATGTACATTTAAATTCTAATTGTTTGTACAAATCTTAAATATTTGAAGATTTAACAATGAAAATAAATCTGATCAGATTTTAATTAAAGACAGTTTAACCACAGAGACTTGAATTAAAGGGATCAGACAGACAGACAGACAGACAGATGGATGCTGATCTGAACATGAAAATATTAAAACATCAAAACCTGAACGTGAACGCCTCTTCTCTGTGATTTACAGGTGTCAGACACAGACATTTGGTTTTATTCAGTTTATTTTAGCTGATTTATTAGCTATTTTATTCTCTTTATTCTACTGATTTCTAATCATCAATCGATGAACTGATCGGGTGATTATTGATTCCAAATGTCAGGTCTGACGGAATCAGCGTCCTTCAGTTCAGTCTTTGAATGCAGATTTAAAACCTTTGTTGATGTTTTGTCTGATTTACCCTGCGAGAGGGAAAACTCAGAGGTTTGTTGATGCCTCACAGGTTTGATCAAATCTAATGTTTTCAGCTGTAGAACAATCTGCTGCTCTTTTCTTTCATCAGACTAAATGAAAACCAGATGATCTCGCATCTGTTTTTCTTCCTCTCGTTTGAGTGAATTAAAGTTTTCTGGCTCATTTATTTCAGCATACAATAGCAGGTTATAAATCTGTTCGCTGCAGGAGTCGTCGAGTGTCAGACTCATGATGCTCAGACTAAACCTGAGTCCGTCCCCTGTGGATCGTGGATTAACAGAGGTCTGATACTGAAGGACCTGATCATGTCTGAGCAGTTTAGATGTGAGCGAGTCCTCTGGTTTTATCCAGATCATCAGGTGGTTCACCTGCAGCTCCTGATCTGGTCTTAAACTAAAACCAGGTTCTGGCATCATCTCGTTCGTTGTCTGACACCTGAACGCATCGTTCAGCAGCTGTTTCCTGCTGAGACAACAGGACAGTGAAGGATCCTGTTTCCTCTTTAAATTCAATAAACATCCTGTGACAGTTTCCAGTCTCTGGTCCAGACCTCAGTCCTGGTCCTGGTCCTGGTCCTTCAGTCTCAGGAGGGGTCGAATGTTGACGAGTTAGTCCGACCAACCTCGTCTTGTTTCCTGTCGAGAAGGTTTAACCTTCGTCCTTCATCATCAGTCGTTTGTTAAAACATCTAACCATCTGTTGTATCTGTAGGTTTTCCTGACAGCGCCCCACAGTGGTGATGTTAATGTATAATTTAGTCCAATCAGAAAATACCACGTCTACAATCACCAGAGTAGAGTGACGATCGTATCCTGTCTCTTAGCAACAGTCAAAGTTGATGACCAGCATCTTTTTCTAAACCAACATTCAGCTTCTTCGCCTCTTTACTCGACTGTAGTTAGAGAAGAGGAAGGTTCAGGTTTTCAGAGAATCGTATAAACGTGCGTCTCCATGTCGGTTCCGACATTCGAACGACGAACATCAGAAAACTTCTGTCCTGAAGTTGTCGACCACATCGTAGAAACTCGAGCTGTGAGATGCAGAAATATCTAGTAAGAAGACCTTGAGTCAGACTGAAATCTTCAAACATTCATGAGATTTTATTGATGAAACCGCGAGAAAACTGTTCAGTTTGAGTCACGTCTAAAAATCCAGTGGTCTCCTCCGTCTCTTCTCCCTGTTCATCGTCTTTAATCTCTGTGGTCTTTGTTGTGTTTTCAGGACTTGTCTCGCTCCTCGCTGGCGGAGCTGCTCCTGTCCGACCTCCTGCAGGTGGAGAACGAGGCTCTGGAGGAGGAGAACTTCCCTCTGGCTGATGGAGAACCCGAGGACGTCCATGTGGATCTGGAACGAGCTGCCGTCGGCACCGGGCCGCTGCTCGCCCCGCGGGAGAGGAAAGCCGGCTGCAAGAACTTCTTCTGGAAGACCTTCACCTCCTGCTGAGAGCCTCCTCCACCCTCCTCCACCCTCCTCCACCCTCCTCCTCCTGCAGACACTGTACAGACTGGATCAGACCATCACTGATTAGTGTGGATGAATTGTTTAGATTTTTCTGAGCTGATTCTTTCTGAATGTAAACTTGATGAAACTATTTTTAATTGTTGGTTTGAATAAAATCTGTTTGAGACAAACAGTTGCTCCTGTCTGCTGCTGACGGAGGAAGAGGAGGAAATAAAAACCTTCATCAGGATGAAGAGCTGCAGCTTTTTATTGGAGCTGATTAAAGTGGGAGCTGAAGGGGGAGATTCAACAATAAAATACCAGTTAATGAAGGTTAATAAACACAGAGGAGACGCCATAGCAACAGGAGAGGAGGAGGTTTTTGTTTTTAATCAGTTTCTTTCTGTCTGAACGTCGCTGATAGCAGATCAGATAATAAGATTTTATTGATCCCCGGAGGAGGAGGGAGGAAACAGAGACGGGATTTCAAATTAAAACTGAAAACACTACAGATACATTAATGTCACATATTTATTATATAACACAACAGAACAGGACCCGACAGATAAAACATGTTCTGAATGTTTGATATGACGACAAAGTTCAAAGGTCGAAAGAAGAAAACAGAGTTTAACCAAGAGCTGAAGACTTTTCTCCATCCAATTTAAATAACATGTAAATCACAGATTAGTTTCAGAATAAAACACCAATGTCTGAACAGAACATCAGAGCTTCGCCTCAAGATGTTTGATTACACATCACAACTGTTTCATTTTACATGTTTGAGTTGGTTTAAAGTACAAACTGTTCTGAGGTCAGTCTGTGATCATATACATGATGGAGGCTGATATTTCATTTTAATCAGGAACCAGGTCTGTGAGAGTGCAGCTGTTCTCTGCTGGTCCCCACAGTCATGTCTGAGTTTTACTGGGACCTGAAAAACACATGTAGTGACGGGATATAACTGTGAGCTGGTGAGGTGCATGATGGGATGTGTGTGTGTGTGTGTGTGTGTGTGTGTGGCAGCTGTTAGAGTCAGATTAGCAGCTCCTTTCACTCATTAGCTCTTTGTTAGAGGAAAAGCTTTTAGGAGTCGGAGCTTAATGAGAACTGATGATTGACAGCTGAGACACACACACACACACACACACACACACACACACACACACACCACACACACACACATATATTCTGACAGGGCCTCTCAGGTCACGTGACAACATCTGAGGTCACATGACTGCCTCTCAGCTCCTGCACTGAACATGTAAGTAAAACTATGTGAAGATAATCTGGACATATCGTTGTCACAGATCAATCTGCTGATGATTTATTGATAATTAATTGATCGATTGTTTGTCAAAGTTACACAGAGCTCATGTAGTTCAGTGAGAAAAGACACTGTGTAAATGTGGATTCGGTGAGTTCCAGTCGGCAGCAGCTTCAGCTCTGTTGTGTTTTTAGCTTGTATTTGTTTACATTCAGTCAAACTGTCTCATTAAAAGCAGCTGAATGATCAGTGATCAGCTCCTGTTTGCAGTGTATCCACACATGTACAAACAGCTCTCACTGTTTTACTGTGATACTGAAGAAAACTTAAAAACAGCAGAAATCTGAATGAAGTTCTGCAGCGTCTTTTTTCTCTGATTTCTAAGCAGATTTTTGGAGGTTTATTCTGAAAGGACATCAGAGATAATAGATGCTTACAAAGTAGAAGTCACTGAATCTAAAGATGCCTGTATCATGTGTTTGAGTTCAGATTTGACTGAGTTATGACTCATCAATCAATCGATCAATCAGGCGTTTCCTTTAACTTTCTTTAAATTAAACTGAATCAAGATGTTTATTGATCTGCACAAACTGTTTGATCCAGATGGAAAATAAAACATGATTCTGTGTCGACGCCGTCAGCTCTGTGTGACATGACCTTTGACCTTTAACGCCAGCAGCAGTGTGTGTGTGTGTGTTCTTTAGGTGAGTCTGCAGGTGTCTTCAATCTCCCGACAGGAAGCTGCAATGATGTCACACACCTCTCTGTCTCGTTAAGGAGCGAGAGTTTTTCTTTAATGAACAGGAAGCGGCAGCTGCAGCCGCACAAAGACGCTCAGCTGCCAGTCAGTCTGTCGGCCAATCAGACGCCACCGTTTAAACGGCTTCAATAAACGTTAATGAGCTTTAATTACAGCTGAAAGCTTCACTGGAACACACACACACACATACTGTTAACAGGCAGTGTGTGTGTGTGTGTGTGTGAATAGCGGCTGATGGCGTGTTTCACCTCAAAAAGACGATTCACTGAAAACAAAAAGCGACTAATCACCTGCCACACACACACACACACACACACACACACACACACACACACACACACACACACACACTGAGCAGAGATGACGTCAGCAGCAGTTAAAAGAGGTCAGAGGTCAAACTGCCATCAGGAGGACGAGCGGGAGGTCCGGACCAATCACAGAGCGGCTGATAAGGTGTGGGGGGGATGGACAAAGCCCGTTGCCGTGGTAACGTTATCATCGTCCCTCCAGGTTTCTCTGGAGGCGTGTCAGACTGTCTCGGGTCTTTTGTTGAGTCCCGGTGCATCATGGGTAAAGGACAGGAACAGGGGTTAGGGTGAGGGAGGGGTCAGTCAGTCATGGACTGATAACACTGAGTCTGGGTCCTGAAACCAGGGTCCATTCTGGACCTGGTTCCTGCTTCAGGAAAACACGTGGATCCATTAAACTACGATGCTAACGAACGCTAACGCTAACAAACCTTTAATCTCAGTCCAACCTTGAAGTTAGCGTCACACTGGTGACATGCTAACATGCTAATTTACCTCCTGGTTTTAGGATCAGTCCTGCGGCTCTGGATTCCTGTTGATTAACATGAAACCTTTGGTCCAGTTTACATGACAACAGTTTTTTTATAAAACAATAAACTTCTGTTGTGGTTTGGCCTGAAAATGCAAACTTTTGAAACCAAGGTTCCAGGTGTCATTTGATTTAGTCGCCTGTTGATGGCGTCAGTGTTGTTGTTGTGAAAACCGTCGAAACAGACTTTCTGAAGTCTCAGTTTTCAGATATACTTTTCATGTCTTGGTGGTTTTTAACTTTACATTTTAACCAGATGAAGGATTCCAGTCGTCAGACGTTTGGATCTGAAGTTATCAGACAAACAAGCTAAGCTAACGTTAGCAGCAGCTCAGCTTCACCAGACTGCATCAGAGAAAGTCAGATTTTTAATTTGAACCTGTTTTATTGAGCTGCAGGTGTGAGGACAGAGACAGGTGATGATGATGATGGTTCAGCTTCCTGTCGGCTCTCAGCTCGTCCTCCTGCAGGTGTTCTGCTTTGAATCGACGCCTCTGAAGCTTTTTGTCTGAATTCAAGTCGAGTGAAAAGAAAATTTGATCTTTTCATTCAGAGACAGCTGCTGTTTTATCTGAGAGACGACAGGTTCACTCCTCTTCTCCCTCACCTCAGGAGTGTAGAGAAGGAGGAAGAAAGGAAGAATGGGAAATAGAAGAGGAGGGAAAACTGTTAGAAGAAAGAAAATGTGTGTGAAAAGTGTTAGAAAGAAAGAAGAAAAGATGAAAACAGAAAGGAGGGAAGGATGAAGACAGGAGAGGAAAAATGGATATAAGGAGGTCTGAAAGAAGAGAAGAGATAAAGAGGAGAGACACAGGAGGAAAGAAGGGAGGAGATGAAAAAAGATTTAAATGTGATTTAATGGTCGAGCTGTTGATGAACAATAAAACAGGAGGAGGAGGTGAAGAGGAGGAGGTGATGAAGAGGAGGAGGAGGTGAAGAGGAGGAGGTGATGAAGAGGAGGTGAAGAGGAGGTGAAGAGGAGGAGGTGATGAAGAGGAGGTGAAGAGAAGGAAGTGAAGAGGAGGAGGTGAAGAGGAGGAGGTGGTGAAGAGGAGGTGAAGAGGAGGAGGTGATGAAGAGGTGATGAAGAGGAGGTGAAGAGGAGGAGGTGATGAAGAGGTGATGAAGAGGAGGTGAAGAGGAGGTGAAGAGGAGGTGAAGAGGAGGAGGTGAAGAGGAGGAGGTGATGAAGAGGAGGTGAAGAGGAGGTGAAGAGGAGGTCAGTCCAGTCAGGGATGAATCTTGATCACAGACATCAGGTCCTGTTTATTGATCTTCATCTAAATTCCTGATTATTGATTCTTTGGTCCATCATTATTAAAATGTAATTCCCTCTGTACTGGATCAGTGAACCTGGTCCCGGTCCTGGTCCTGGTTCAGTCTGCAGGATGATGGTCTCTCTCTGCCCTCTGCTGGACAAACTCTGCACTGCGTCATCACTGAGGCCTGAGTAACATTCAAACAACACGAGTAAAATATTTTTAAAAAGTTATAAAAAATGAATCTGAAAGCTGCAGCACGATGTTCAACCAGATCAGAGGACATGAAAAATATTTCTCTGAAAACATCTGTAAAATATCCTAAAAACATCAAAATATTATATTTCATTATTAAATATTCATTATTCATGTATAAAATAAAAACTAAATGTAAAATATGTGAAAAATATTTTTTAAAATCTGGATTTTTTTCACCAGAATAAGTTAAACCTTCAGTCAGTGTAGACGTGTACTGTGTGTGTGTGACCAGCAGGCGGCGCTGTTACACTACATTTCACTGTGTCCTGTTCATCACTAGAGGGCGCTGTTTCCATGTTTACACCTGTGAAGAGCTCATGAGCAGCTTCATGTGTTAAACGGAATACGTTACCCAGAATGCACCTGGGTCTGTTTCCAACCAGGTCTCACTTCCTGGTCTGATCCAGGTGAGCTGATCCACCTGTTCTCAGGTAACAGGAAGTAATCCCATAATGCACTGCAGGAGATCTGCTGTGTTACTTCACCTGCTCAGGTTACTGATGGTGCAGACGAGTCAGAGCCCCGGTGCATGATGGTCAGAGTCATTACCCAGAATTCCACAGGGGCAGGTTTTATGACGTTCTCGTTCACAGAAACACCTGGAGGGAATTTCTTCAAATTTAATACGAGCGTTCACCAATTAACTTCTGTCTGTTAATCTCAAGCTAATGTAGAGACACGAGTCGCTCCATGTTTGTTTATGTCAGACTGTTGTTGTTGTTTACAGGATGGAAACACTGAGTTTACCTGAACAGGTGGAGGTCACCTGCTCTTCATTCTGTCAGACCTGAGTTTAACTTTGGTACTTTTACTGACGTTGAACTGTAACTGGAGTAGAAGTGTAGTTAAACAGAGTAGCTGAGTAGAAGTACTTAGTTACTTCATTAAACTCCAGCTGTTCCACTGGTTTCTTGAACATGTTGAAAACAGATGTTTCATGGAGATAAAATGTGTAAACGAGGTTCGAACCTGGTTTGATCCAGTGATCAGATTTCTGCAGACAGAAGCACCTGGATGAGTCAGAGGAAGCTTCAGGTGATACCTGTTCATTACAGGTTCAACTTCACTGAGGCTGAGAAACAGAAATACACCTCGTTATTATTATTACACCTTATTATCGATCAGTGAACAGATGATTTTATTCACGCTGAGGAACTGATGACAGACAGAGGAGCTGGAGGTGACGTAGCGCCGTGTGGATGACGTCAGCCCTCTGTGTCTCGGGGTGTGTTTGTTTGTGAGAGGAAGAGGCTGGTTGGATGTTGGGCGGGGTCTGAGGAGACAGAGAGAGAGAGAGGGAGGGAGAGAGAGAGAGAGCAGAAAAAGCTCCTGATCCTCCTGCTGCTGCTGCACGGACAGAAGGAGAAGAAGGACAGACAGACAGAGACAGACAGAGAGATAGAGAGAGAGAGAGAGACGGGCAGAGCGGAGGACAGACGGACGGACAGCCGGGGGAGAGGAGGATGGGCCGACGGAGCGGCCGTCGGTAGCGCTCTGTTTTCGGGGACGGAGCTCCAGGATGAGCGTAGCGCTGCAGGACCTCCGGAACACCGTGAGTACACACACACACACACACACACACACACACAACAACATAACACACAACACTTAGCAGCAGCATGCACGCGCCGGGACGCGTGACAGTCGCAGCCCACGCGCTCCTGTGTGAGTCCACCGGGTCTGAGTCTGCGGCTGATGCTGATCACCTGTCAATCACTGACTGGGATCAATAAACCTGTGGACACGTCAGAGCAGACTGAAGATCAGCTTCAGTTTGTTTTCATCTGAAACATTTTCAGGCCTGAAATCAGCAGCTTCCACCTCCTGCTGACGTCACTGATCAAACAGGCTGATTGATTACTGAACTGATCGATATCATGGAGACAACACGCGGTCAATAAACTCAAAGTCTCTCCGCAGTTTTTCATCAAAACTGTAAAAAAAAATAAATAATAATAATCCAAAAGAAAGAAAGAAACAGGTTTTTCTGGTCTGAGGTTTGTTTCAGGTCATTTGAACCACAGAAGAAGAAGAGGAGACTTCCTGTAAACACACAATAAAAGCCTTTTCTTCATCCTGGTCCTCAGGGAGAGGAGGAAACATGTTGTTACTTCTTCATAAAACTCTGCTGCAGGAACATTTCAACCTGTTTCCAATAAAAATCATCTTGTTCCAATGATCAGAGTCTGGAGCCTGAAACGAGAGAAAACCCCCAAAACGTGAATCTGAGTTTTAAAAACAGGTCGAATTGTTCTTCCTTTAGTTTGACTTGTTGCATCAGAGCCTGATTTTCTCCTCTAACGTCTGAATGTTCGAATGTTACGTCTGTTTCCTGTCGGACAAATGAGACGTCAGAAACTGAACTGGTGAAAACTCACCTCCTGATTACTGTCATGATGTTAGTGGGATCTAACTTTACTGTCTCGGCTCTGTGTCGGCTCTGTCTCGGCCTGGTCGGCTCTGTGTCGGCTCTGTCTCGGCTCTGCTGGTGTCGGCTCTGTCTCGGTCTCGGCCTGGTCTCGGCTCTGTGTCGGCTCTGTCTCGGCCTTGGTCGTCGGCTCTGTGTCGGCTCTGTCTCGGCCTGGTCTCGGCCTTGTGTCGGCTCTGTCTCGGCCTGGTCTCGGCCTTGTGTCGGCTCTGTCTCGGCCTTGTGTCGGCTCTGTCTCGGCCTTGTGTCGGCTCTGTGTCGGCTCTGTCTCGGCCTTGTGTCGGCCTTGTGTCGGCAGGCTGCTGTTCTTCATCAGGAGCTAAAACAAAACAGATTTTAATGGAGCATTCAATATTTGTGAATTTCATTTCCCAGAGTGTTGGTTGGTTGTTGGAGCAGCTGGTTGGAGAACAGTTGGTGTGGTTGTTGGTGTTATTGTTCAGGTGATGAAGGTCTGTTCATTAACCTCCAGCAGACCCTCTGATGAGGATCAGGATCAGTGTGTGTGTTTGAATCCTTTGAATAAAGGCAGCAGTTGTCTCTGCTCTGGAGGTAAATAAAGGTCAGTTCATGATGCCTGCAGATCAGCTGATGGCGGCCGGCGGCTTCACGCAGAGATAAATACATAACACACTCACTGAAACAAACATCTGACCTACGCAGCTCATAGGAGCTTCAATTGACTGGAAACAATCCTGATTATTGATCAATTCAATCTTTGTCAAAAATTCAGTTTGTATTAATGTACGAGCTTCATCCCTCTACAGGACCAGAACCACAGGATGGAGGAGTCTGGGTTGATACTTTACTTTAGTTCTGCACATTTCTAACAAATGTGTGATGAATCAGAGAATATGAACCAGTCTTTGACTGGTTTTAAAGGCAGGAAATCGGTATTAGTTACAGTTCTTTCCAGGAAACAGTCAGAATGAGGAAGTCATAGGTGTGTTAAATCAAGTCCTACCTGTTTGTTTGATGTGCTCGGTCACATTGGCTCTGAACTGAAACTTTCAGAGAGCAGGTTGGTTTGATGAGTTCAGGGAAACCGAAAAGAATCTGATCCAAACACTGCCTGAGGAGACAAGCTGAGAGAACAGAGACCTCCTCAGGTGTTTTTAAAGACGTCAAAGTCCGTCCACTGACAGACTCAGATTGTTATTTTAAGTGTCTGACAACATGATGATAGGATTCCTACAGAGACAGAGCTTTTTTATTAAAGAGGACAGATCCTTTTAGTTTAACCAGAAACATCTCTATATATCACTACCAGACTCCATTGACAAAAACAGGGATTTAACCAGGAGCTGCTGGAATACCACTGCCTCCATCTGTTAGTGTGTCTGTGTTACTGTGTGGTACTTTTACTTCAGTAAAGTATCTGATTACTTCTTCCACCACTGAGAGTCACACAGTAACACAGACACACTAACAGATGGAGGCAGTGGTATTCCAGCAGCTCCTGGTTAAATCCCTGTTTTTGTCAATGGAGTCTATTGAATTTTTATTGTCATCAGATTCAGTTTACAGTGATAAAAGGCAACAGTGGCAGTTAAGTTTTTTATTGATAAATGACTGAAGTGACAAATCATCACAGCTGCAGATTAATTTCCTGTCAATCGACTGATTATTGATTATCTCAGTTCTGGTTGTTTTCTTGAACTCTCTGTATCAGATGTTCTGAGTGTGAGTTTCCAGAGTTACAGCGAGCTGGCAGAGTGTGTGTGTGTTTGTGTGTGTGTGTTGGGTTGGGCAGGGTTTACTGTTTCCTGTCTGCAGCTCTGTGACTTCCTGTCTTAAGACGCCCAGTTTCCATCTGAGCAACAAAACAAACCAAGACACCCTGGATGACCACTGACCACTGCTATGTTCAGTGTGACCTTCATCATCATCCTCAATGTTTCCAACTGAGCAGCTGTTCATCATCTTTGTCTTACCAGAAACATCACCATATCTCTCTACCAGACTCCATAGAGAAAAACAGGGATTTAACCAGGAGCTGCTGGAATACCACTGCCTCCATCTGTTAGTGTGTCTGTGTTACTGTGTCATACTTTTACTGCAGTAAAGTATCTGATTACTTTTTCCACTGCTGAAAGTCACACAGTAACACAGACACACTAACAGATGGAGGCAGTGGTATTCCAGCAGCTCCTGGTTAAATCCCTGATTTTGTCAATGGAGTCTGGTAGAAATATATGATTTATCCTTTAAAGTTCTTTTTTGTTGTTGTTTCTCCTCCTCATTATTTCCCTTGTTGTTTGCCTTTTAATATCTGATCTTCATCATTTTCATCCTCATGATCAGGGCTAAAAGTTATGATCAATAATAATCAATAATTATCAATAATCAGCTCAAAATATTTTTTTATTGATCACATGATTAGTGATCAGTTCAGATGATTTGTTTTGTCCACACAGATCCAGTTACTGACTGAAAAACAACTCCAGTGATTAATCAATATATTGATGAGTCAATTAATCGATCTATTGGTTCATTTAATAGTAAATCTCTGGGTTTCTGATCATTACTCTCACAGTTTATTTGATGATTAACTGATCGATCGATCGATTGGTTTCTGAGGTGGAGACCAGGGCTCAGTCTGGTCTCTGTTGGTTTAATGATTGACCTGTGGAGTGGAGCTCTGAGGGCGGGGGAGGTGCCCTGTCTTTGTCCTGTGTCGTGTTGAGGCGGTGTTTATATATAGAGGTCAGAGGTCACGGGGGAGGCGGGGATGTAAACGGTTGCCATGGTGAGGGCATGCAGGTGCTGCTGGAGCTGATGGAGGAGGTTTAGCGTCAGATGATTAGACCAGTTTTAGGTTGGAGGAAACAGCTCTATATATCTCTACCAAACTCCATTGACAAAAACAGGGATTTAACCAGGAGCTGCTGGAATACCACTGCCTCCATCTGTTAGTGTGTCTGTGTTACTGTGGGACTTTCAGTGGTGGAAGAAGTAATCAGATACTTTACTGAAGTAAAAGTACCACACAGTAACACAGACACACTAACAGATGGAGGCAGTGGTATTCCAGCAGCTCCTGGTTAAATCCCTGTTTTTGTCAATGGAGTCTGGTAGTGATATATTTAGAGATTTTTCTAGGATGTTGTGTTTTTATCAGTGTGGTGTAAACAAACACAAACTCCCTTAGAAACCATAAAAATATGTTTGTTTTCCTCAGCGTCGTTAGTGATAGGGTGGCTGTTGTCTGTTTCCATGGTTACAGCATAAAAAGGGAGCTGCTAGCAGCTAATGCAGCATGACTGATCCTGGGTCAGATTTGCCAGAACTTTGAACAATAAACTCCATCCTCTGTGACCCTGCAGAGACTTTAGAATCTAATCTATCATGTAGTTTCCTATAACTGAGCTGATCTTGTCTGCCTGTGTACTCTGGGTGTACTGATGCTGAGCGTGGACACGGCGTCCTGCCTCCTCTCTGTGTTTGCGTGGGTTGAAGTCGTAATTGTTCAGCAGCTGCTGCAGTTTGATGCGAGATGACACGAGGTTCATCTGCACGCGCTCAGTGACGCAGTGAACACTGGAGGAGGAGGAGGAGGGCGTCTGTCGATTTTATCTTTTATTATCGTTAATTTGACCTTTTCAGTGTCGGGTATTTGACTGGAGACGTAAATGTTTCCTGGTCTCTGGTTGTTTATCTGGTGCAGCTGCACAGGTGTCCATCAGCCAGTAAACATGGACACTGGATTTAATCCGCAGATGTTTTATGACGAAGGACCTCACACAGAGAGTTTTGGTGAAAATAAACAGAAACCTTTCTTTTGTTTGTAAGAAAACTCAACAGGATCCTTTGATATAATCAGTTTGTTCTGCGTCTGACAGCATTTTTCTGGTGTTCTGACACTTGTTCAGGTGTGTTCATGTCTTTTCAGGTGTCTACAAGGACTTTTACAGTGTCTCTAACAGGGCTGGGTGATAAGGCAAAAAACAAGATCTTATATTGATCGACATCGATACTTACAATATGTAATCTGTGAGTTTGAACAGTATACTGATAATGACTGAAGCTGAAAGAAACCACTGTTGGTAACTGAAAAGAAAATGCAAATAAAGCTAAAAGCTTTTCTCTGATAGGACCTTCTATGTAGAGGAGCAGATTAGACAGCCAGCTGTTTGTGAAAAGTATTTCCTGTCTGGGATATATAGCAGCTCAGTCTCATTAGTTTACATGAAGTCAGTCAGACACAGAGAACTGTTCAGGTTTATCTGTGGACATGTTGCTACGCTGTTTGTAGAGCGATGTTAGCAACTGTTGCTAACAACAGCTAGTCTGAGATACGTCTGAATCAGTTCACCTTCATGGTTTAATGGTACATCTTTTTTCCAACAGTTAAATGTGAACGTCTCTTTAAGAACGTTCTGAAGTAGCTGAGGTGTTCTTCAGGTGGAGCAGATTTGTTCTGATTCTCTGAAAGAGCAGCTATAAAGGCTCTGAGAGCGGCCATGTTTTTCAGACTTCTTAACTGGAAGGCCGTCAACTCAGAGGTGACGTCAGGTAGGAAACTGATCCACTTGGCCACAAAAGACGACAGGATCGATGTTTTGATTCAGCCCTGTTGGCTGTTACCCTGTTAGCTGTTAGCCCTGTTAGCTGTTAGCTCAAGTCAAGTCAAATTCACAACAGAAGTTATCTTGAGGCACTGTACATATAGAGCAGGTCTAGACCGAACTCTTTATCTTATAAAAATTTACAGAGAAAACCCAACAGATCCACCATGAGCAGCACTTAGGCGACTGTGGAGGGATAAACTTCCTTTTAAGAGGCAGAAACCTCGAGCAGAACCGGACTCAAGGTGGGCGGCCATCTGCCTCAACCGGTTGGGTGAAGACAGAGAGAGGGGGCGGAGACAACATTGCAGATACACAGACTAAGTCAAAATGTAAATAGTAGTAGTAATAATAATAATATTTTATTATTATTATTATTATAGCTAAAGAAATAGCAATGATAAGTGAAACATTAGCAGTACTAACTCTATCACTAACACTAATAAATGTTAAATTATTGTAACATCATCAGTTGAGCTGGATCATGGGAGCAGCAGGAGCCTCTACAGCTCCAGAGACAGAACCCTGCAGTAAGAGACAGTAGCAGAGAGAGAGAGAGAAGCACAGCCTGGGCAGTAATGTGTTTGATGGAAGAAACACACAGTTAGAGTGATGCAGCGATATTAAGACGGTTTATAGTAATCTCATCAGCAGGACATCATGGACAGCATTTAATAACTATTAAGCTTAACTGATGCATTGAGACGGAAAATTGGTATCCTGAAATAGGAACCAGAATAATGTGCTAGTTAAAAGTTAAGGCATAAAGATGAGTTTTTAGTTTGGATTTAAAGGCCTCAACTGAGTCAGCCTGTCTAATATCACTAGGGAGGTTGTTCCAGAGGAAGGGGGCCCGATAGGAGAAGGCCCTGCAGCCTGCTGACTTCTTTTTGACTCTGGGGACAGACAGCAGCCCTGCACTCTGAGAACGCAGAGCACGGGAGGGAATATAAGGGTTAAGAAGATCAGACAGGTATGAGGGGTTAACCCATTTAGAATTTTATAAGTCATTAAGAGAACTTTAAAGTCTGATCTAACATGAACAGGGAGCCAATGAAGGGAAGCTAGAACTGGGGTAATATGGTCAAACCTTCTCGATTTGGTTAGCATTCTAGCTGCAGCATTCTGAACCATTTGCAGACTTTTAGTGCTAGCACGCGGTAGTCCTGAAAGCAAAACATTACAATAATCCAGTCTAGAAGAAACAAAGGCATGGACTAGAATTTCAGCGTCTGCTATGGAAAGAAAAGACAGAATCCTAGCTATATTGCTATATATATAGCTGTTAGCCCTGTTAGCTGTTAGCGCTGCTAGGACTTGGTGTGGACGGACAAACAGCATCTTCATCCTCTCTGTGTGGTCTCTGGGATGAAACCCTTTCAGCTGATTGTAAATTTGTTGTGTTTCCATCTTGTTCGTCAGACCGTCTTCATCTGGACTTCACAGCTTTCTTTACCGTCGGTCGGTCAGGAAATGGGTGTGTTGTTGTGTTAATGCTGCTGTCTGATAGGTTGCCCTGAGCTTATCGTCTCAATCGACACAAATTTCCAAGTGTTTACCGACAGTATGCTCCTACAGTGTTTGCTTACTTCAACCACTGTAGCAGCAGTTTGTGTAGAAATGTGCTTGATAAGCTAGGCTAACAGTTTCCCTCCGCTTCCAGTCTTTGTGCTAAGCTAAGCTAAACACACTGTGGATGCAGAGAGGTGAAACTGATCAGCCTCCTCGTTGTGTTGTTGTGGAGGATCAGAGGTGATTTACTGGATGTTTGACTGTTTCCTCAGCAGTGTTTGTGTCTGAGGCTGGTGTTTAAAGTACGGAGGCTGAGAGGGGACAAAAGAGCAGGTTTCACAGCCAGGGACAGACAGACAGACAGACAGACAGACAGATGTTATATAAGCTGCAGTGAAGTCCATTAGAGCTGAATGGAGATGATTCACACACATTATCTAATTACACACAAACACACACAAAGACACACACAGTGACATCACCCTCTACAGAGAGATATAACACACACTCCTGTCTCCTAGCAACCCCACTCACCCACTCCCCCCTCTCTCCCCCTCTGTGTGCGTCATCAATTAAAGAGAACAGAGCCGGGGCGAGAGACACTGACAGAGCCAGAGACAGAGAGAGAGAGAGAGAGAGACAGGCAGACAGACAGGTCTCAGTGAGGGTGTTAAGGAAGGAAACAGTTGGAAACCTTTAGTTTCCTGCAGGACATCAGGACACTGAGACTCTGCAGAGACAGACAGGAAGACGTTTCCACCCTCCTGACCACGACTGACACTGACACAGATCTGCTGCTGCTACTGCTGCTTCACACCCGCTTCACTAAACGCTTCCCGAGGCTCAGATGATGGTAAAATCCATCTCAACCACCCTCTTAAACCAGACACACGTTTCCTGAAAAGCATCGTAACTTCAGAGAGTTTCAGAGATTTATAACTAAGACCTAACGACAGAGTGAAGGACGTGTAAATATTTCACTCCAGGTTTTATCGTTTCATTTTTAAGCCTTTAAGATCAGATTTAAGACTCAGTCTCATGATCATTTTGACTCAGACTCGTTGATGTTTTCACTCAGACTCGATGTTTTGACTCAGACTCTGACTCGTTGATGTTTTCACTCTGACTCGTTGATGTTTTCACTCTGACTCGTTGATGTTTGATGTTTTGACTCTGACTCGTTGATGTTTTGACTCTGACTCGTTGATGTTTTCACTCTGACTCGTTGATGTTTTGACTCAGACTTGTTGATGTTTTGACTCAGACTTGTTGATGTTTTGACTCAGACTCGTTGATGTTTTGACTCAGACTCGATGTTTTGACTCTGACTCGTTGATGTTTTGACTCAGACTCGTAGATGTTTTGACTCTGACTCGTTGATGTTTTGACTCAGACTCGTTGATGTTTTGACTCAGACTCGTTGATGTTTTGACTCGTTGATGTTTTGACTCAGACTTGTTGATGTTTTGACTCGATGTTTTGACTCAGACTCGTTGATGTTTTGACTCGTTGATGTTTTGACTCGTTGATGTTTTGACTCAGACTCGTTGATGTTTTGACTCGGACTCGTTGATGTTTTGTCTCGGACTTGTGTGGGTTTACAGAGCAGTGTGTGGACTGCTTTATAGGTGAAGACGTCTCCACAGTCATCACACGTCTCCGTCCTTCATCTCTCCTGCAGCAGAGCTGAATCGCCTCCATGCCAACAGCAGCATTAGCAGCTGCAGGAGCGGTGCAGTGGTTTCCGTGGTAACCGGACGCAGCACAGGAGGCGTTGCTGTGGTGAAACGATGCGAACCCTGCAGCGGTTTTAAGTTTGTAAAACTTGTTTCTGTTGTGTTTGTGCGATCCAGGATCAGTGAGTGTTTCTCTGCAGGGTGGAGCAGCTGCACTGTTTATATTTCTGCCACACAATGACCGAGGGAGGGGGCGGGGAGGGGGGGGTCAGTGGTAGAGAGACACAGAGAGTGAAGCAGAGAGAGAGAGGAGCTGAGTGTAAACAGAGGAAGTGGAGATTTATTTGATCACAGTTAAATATCTCCTCATGCTGAGCCTCCGCTCTGCTCTCACTTTAACTTTACAATCCTTCAACTTGCTTTTATCATTTAACACAAAACAGAGCAGCACAACGAAACACAGTTTATCTTCTACAACAAACTGCACACTGAGATACATGAAGATAAACTCATGTACAGAATGAACAACAGAGCAGAGGTGTAGTGACAGAGAGAGTAAACTGTGATATGTAGAAAATATCCAAACATTAAGAACAGGGTCTGAGAAATAACATGTACAGGTCTGATTATTGAGCAAACGTGAAAATATAACAAAAGTCTTCTGAAGATAAAAAAAGAGATTCTATTACATAGATTATATTCACCCAAAAACTTTCAAATAAAGAAAAGAAACGCTCAACACCTGCAGTGACTTCTTTAAATATTCATTTATAAAATCAGTTTTTATCTCAATAAACAAAAGATCGTGTTGTAAGAGCAACAGAAAACTTATTTTCTCAGGAATGACACATTCAAATACCACATCTGAGCACACAAGAGGTGCGATCAATAAGTCCTGAGACTGCACCTATAACATGAAAAAACTGTACCTGATTTAAATGTGGTTGCCATTCACTTCTAAGTAGTTAAAGTCTTGTTCTGTAAGAGAATCAAACACCATCTGAGACTCATACACCTCGTACAAAGATAAATTATATACAACATAATTCTTAGCACCAGACTAATAGTTTATTGTCCTAAAAGTTCTGAGTCAGGAGTTTAGCCGAGTCCAGAGCGCTGCACAAAGAAGAAGCTGATTTATTTGTTTGTTTGTTTGTTTTAATAAAAGGTGTTAAAAAGCAGAGTTTCTGTTGTGGAGACAAAAACATTTCTGTCTGAGTATCAGAGCTCAGCTGAATGTGTCGAACCAGCGCTGAGAGCTGATATCAGAGTAAAGCTTTAATATCCCTGGGGACCGATCTGGCTGACAGTCAGCGGTCAATGCATAATAAATACAGAAAAGTACAACAATCAATAGAAACAACAGTGAATTAAGTGCACAGGTTAACACTGTCACATCATCTTTACATCTGAGAGAGAAGCTGGAAATGTTACGTGTAGTTCAAACTGAAATGTCAGCCTGCTGGTGGCGCCAGAGGAAAGGTCAGGTGATCATCTGGGACCGCGAGTGTCCTCATCACAGTCTGGACCAACACTGTTATCGGTCATGACGCCAACATGGCTACAGGGAGACAGAATCCAGTCCTCCATCATCTACAGAGGGCTGGAGACCTGGACCAGCAGCCAGACTGACTTCACTTGTTTTTATGAAGGTTGATGATCGGACGACAGAGTTCTGAAAAGCTCTGTTTCCTCGCTGCAGATTGGATTAATCCTGACTGATTCCTCATTTATCAGTGTTAGTGTGATCATTACTGACATCCTGTCTGCCTCTCTCTGCAGATGTCCAGCTATAAGCGAGCTACGTTGGAGGAGGAGGAAGTGTCGGACGCTCCAGCTGAGGCAGCCTCGTCTCCTGACAGAGTGGAGGTCAGTGAACGC
This sequence comes from Lates calcarifer, assembly GCF_001640805.2. Classification (NCBI taxonomy): domain Eukaryota; kingdom Metazoa; phylum Chordata; class Actinopteri; family Centropomidae; genus Lates; species Lates calcarifer. Next base: position 895,636 of record NC_066853.1, read on the forward strand.
AACCAAAAGAAGAAGTAACAGAGAGGAAACAGACAGTGTTTGTCAGAGACCCTCAGAGAGGACAGTGACTCAGCCGAGCTGGAAAATGAGTTTTTACAAATATAACTTCAGTCGTGTCCTCAGGAAATCTGCTGAAATCTCCCGTGGCTAACTGGTCCCAGGTGGAGTCCCAGATTCAGACTGATTCAAATCCTAGGACAGAGTTACAGACCTGAGGAAGGGGGGTGGGGGTTCAGGCTGAAAACAGCTCGGTGTGGGTCCACCACCCACAAAGAGAGGCGCTGCAGGGGGTCTGGAGGAGATCCAGTCAGAAACTCAGTACAACAAATGTGAGGAGGAGGAGTTTCAGTTACACTCAGTAATACATACAAAGACTTCTGGAACCAGAATCATGGATCCAGACTGAGAGGGGTCACACAGGTTTAGGGAACTGACACAATCCCGTCTCTGAGACATGATGTTTATGTGTCACTAAACTGTCCCTGACTGGATCTAGTCCAAGTCTAGAGGACGTAGAAAGGTCAGGACTGTGACACCACCTGAAAATAAACACTTTTCTTTGTTTGGAGGAAAACTCCACAGGAGCCTTAGACAGAATGTGCTGCGTCCTCCAGACGGTTTTTCAGATGTTCAGGTGTCTACAAGGACTTTTACTGTGTCTGTAACAGGACTGGGCAAAAAATCTGATCACAATTTCTTTGCATATTTATTGCTATTGATATTTATCACAATATATAATCTGTGAGTTTGAAGAGTTTCCTGATAATGACTGAAGCCTAAAGAAACCACGTTTGGTAACTGATCAAAAAATGTAAATAAAACTAAAACCTGTGACTCTGATCACAGATTCCTCTGATAGGACTTTGTAGAGGAGCAGATTAGACAGTCAGCAGTTTGTGAAAAGTATTTCCTGTCTGGGAGTTCATACCTACAGTCCAGAACTTTATGGAACCAGATCAATATCTTTCCCTGAACCAGGAGCTGTTAGAGTCTGAACAGAACCAGAGAAGTGGTTCATAAAGCTGGAGTCACTACAGGTGAGAGATCAGAGATTCAGGTGGAAAACAAACGACTTGAGACTTGTCGAATACAGTGCAGTGTTCCCATCAGATTGAATTTACTGCTGCAGATTAGTATAAAAACCTGATTTCTAGGAGGCTCAGTAACATGATGGATGTTGGTGCTGCAGCAGATAAACCAGTTGTCTGAGCCTGTTGACCAAACAGCAGCTCAGAGTCTCTGGGTGGTTTCCTGAAAACAGCAAATCAGTTTCTGTTGGTCACATGTCAATGTTTTGTAGGAGATTAGATTTCCAGTTTTTCCTTATTCTATACAGAGTTTAAACCCCCGAGGCAAATTTCTGATTCTGATATTTGAGTAAAACTGGCCTGACTGGTCTCAGATTAGGATTTTACATGTTTTTAATGAAGGAATCTGCAGACAGGAACTGGACGGACCAGAACACACTGGAGAGATTATATATCCCATCAGGCCTTGGGGTTAGAGTTGGACAGCTGTTTTCATTCGGCCTCTCTGTTCCTGTGTCTCAGGTGGGTTTCAGGAAGGGAGGTGTGGACATCCTGGGCAGGAGGACTCAGCTGGAGGTCCTGCTCTCAGTCCTGCTGCTGGCTGCTCTGCTGGCTCTGCTGGCCTGTCTGCTGGTCCTGGGACTGGGATTCAGCTCAGGTAACAAACACCTGCCTCCTCCTTTCCTTTGTTTATTCCCTCTCTCCTATTTCCTTTCCTACCCCATCCTATCCCTCCCTCTCCTCCTTTCAGCTCCCTCCTTTCCTTTTCTACCACTTCCTTCCCTTCCCTCCTATCCCTTTCCTTTCCCTCCTTTCCTACACAACCTCTCATTTTCCTACCTCCTCCTTTCCTTCCTCACCTCCTTATTTCCTTCTCTTCATCCCTGTCTCTACTTACTTTCCTTTCTTTTCCCTACGTACCCTTCTCTACCTCCTCCTTTCCCTCTCAGCCCATCCCTTCCTTCCTTTCATTTTATTTCCCTTCCTTTCCTACCCACACCCATCTGTCTCTACCTCCTCCTTTCCTTCCCTACCTCCTTCTATTCTCTGCCTCCTCCTTTCTTTTCCTGTCTCTGCTTTCCTTTCTTATCCTCGTCCGTCTTCTCTTTTCTTTTATAACTTCCATATAAAACCTGCGGCTTCAGTTTTCCGTTCCCTCTGGTTATTTGTTCATCTGTTTTTCTCTCTCCCATGATGCTTTGCAGACAGTGGGCGTGGCCTGTGCCTGTCGGAGGCATGCATCACGGTGGCCAGTCAGATGGTGGAGGCGATGGACCGCAGCGCCGACCCCTGCCAAGACTTCTACCAGTTCGCCTGTGGAGGCTGGATGAGGAAGAACCCGCTGCCTGACGGACGGTCGCGCTGGTCCACGTTCAACAGCATCTGGGAGCAGAACCAAGCGCTCCTCAAACACCTGCTGGGTAAGACAGGCGGGTGGAGTCAGATGGGTGGAGACAGAATAAAGTTTGTGGACTTTTTCTGTCCTGGGTTTCTCTCAGGCTTCACTCACTGAGTTGAAGGTTATTGGCGCCTTAAAGGAAAGACTTTAAACACTAATGGAGTCCATAAGACTAGGACTAATCCAGTAACACAAACACACTAACAGATGGAGGCAGTGGTGTTCCAGCAGCTCCTGTGTTCTGCTTGATAAAATTCCAGTTTTTGTCAATGGAGTCTGGTGGTGATATAGATACCTAACCCGTTTTTTGGATCAGGAAGTTTCAATCCACACATTACATGATTTTATCTGACCCAGACTAGGAAAGATCTGATCCAACTCGGTCCAGTCCAGAGAACAGAGAACATTAAACCCTGACTGTGTTGTTATTGTTTTTTTGTTTTTAGAGAACGGGACTTTTAACGGCAGCAGTGAGGCGGAGAGGAAGACTCAGTCCTACTACTTGTCCTGTCTCAACACACAGAGGATCGAAGAGCTGGGAGCTCAGCCTCTCATAGACCTGATCGCCAAGGTAACCACTCATACACCCTATTGCCACGGTAACCACATCAGTTCAGGTGCAACAGCCTCACATGGTTTAAATCCCTCCAAAAAAGACTTAGTGCTTCGACATTAACTGACAGTACAGGAGCCTAAAAGAGACCATTACTGTATAATGTGTAAGCCCTGTCCTGTAGAGGAGGCCTGAGTTCAAAGTTTGAAAGTTTATATTGTTCAGTTCATTTCCTCAGGGCACTTTTGTTCCCTCTCGGCTCCCTGTACAGAGGTAAACCTGCTCTGACTGCTGGACAGGTTTTAATGAAAGTCCTTCCGTGAGCCATTTATATAGTAATAACACCATGATGATAACCAGTCAGCAGATCATTATAACACTGGACATTCATGGTCCCAACAGGAAGAACCATTTAGATTTTGGATGGAGGACTTTATTAATCCCAAAGGGAACTGACAGTGTTAGAGTGAGACCTCTGTTCACTTTCCTGAACCCTGTAGTCATTGCTGTTCTTTAATCAAACATCATCTTCTCCTGACCAACACACTGATATATGATGATACATGATATATTTGTATATATTGTAGAACCTTTTACCATTTTCGCTGTTGTACCCAATTAAAACTTTACATTTTTTGCTGATGATAAAATTTGTTCTATAGGTTCAGAAGTTTGAAGGGTTTTTTTCCAAATATAATCTTTTCAGTAATATTTTGTGAAAGTCCTTTAAATCTGATAGTTTTTAATAGTAACAATAATTAGTCTGGTGTAGTAAGTGTGGTTTAGGAAATTATTGTGTTAATACTAGAAAACAAATCATAGAAGAATAAGAGGGTATCATCAGCAAACAGGTGTAGAGTTTTTGTCTTTAAATAGATGAAACCAAACTGATCTAATTCAGTCATAAATATATGTATTTACTGTTTACACTCTAAGATTAATTAAATGATCAGTCTGTTTGTTCAGTAATCAACGAGTGAACTCTCTCTTTAGATCGGGGGCTGGAACATGACAGGGTCCCTGGGAGAAGGAGAACTTCATGGAGGTTCTGAAGGTGGTTTCTGGTCCCTACAGAGCTCAGCCCTTCTTCAGTGTCGGAGTCAGCGCTGATCCCAAAAACTCCAACAGCAATGTTATCCAAGTAAGCCTGACCCAGAACCAGACTCTGAACCAGAACCAGAGCTAGACCAAAGAGGGTTAACAAAGTACAACAGTGACGAAAAGTCTCATTTAAAAGAGAATTCAGCAGCTGTAATTGATGAACTGATGAAAGTAATAAAGACTTGTTGGCTTTCTGATGAACTGTGTGATTCACCTCTGCAGGTGGACCAATCAGGGCTCTTCCTGCCATCCAGGGACTATTACCTCAACAAGACAGCCAATGAGAAGGTGAGAATTCTTGAAGTCAAGTTTATTCTGATTATTACAACACAGAGATGATATCAGTGAGTCTAAGTCTCCTAGTATAATTCTGAAAAACTGTTTTTTTTTTCCCAGGTGCTGGTGGCGTACCTGGACTACATGGTGGAGCTGGGGATGCTGCTGGGTGGGGAAAGGAGCTCCACTCAGCTTCAGATGCAGCAGATTCTGGAGTTTGAGACGGCGCTCGCCAACATCACCGTGCCACAGGACCAACGGCGCGACGAGGAGAAGATCTACCACAAGGTCACCATCGCTGAATTACAGGTGAGGCCGTCAACAGCTGGAAGAAACTACTGAGTCTGTGGGAGGGGATGGTGATGTGTTTCTGTAGTCCAACCTGAAGTCAGCATCAGCCTGGTTCCTCCACAAAAAGCCAATGGGATTTTTTCATAGTATTTTGGATTATTCCAGAAAATAAACTGTGACCAACTAAAGTTTCTGATCCTTCAGGTTTAGTTGATCAGATAATCTTCACAGATGAACACCACTGTTCTGATGTTTGAAGCCTAAATCCAATCCTCCAGAAGTAAGAAGCTAATGTTAGGCTATAAACCAACTACACCACGGTCACATGACGTCAACGTCTCCACCACTAAGCTTCCAACTGGTCATTTCATTTAGCTCTGAGCTCTTCTACAAAAGCCTTTCTTCTTAGAAAGTTAGTGAGAGTTTGAAAGAGCGTGAGTAGAAACACAACGAGGCTGTAAAGGTGGACTGGTGAGTAGATGGGTTTTCATGTTAACGTCCCCGACAACCTCTGTAGTCTCATTTAGACACTCGTTAGCAACCGCCTTTTTTAAGACACGTAAAAGCTTCAAACATCAGGAGTGGGGGATTTACTGACCCATTTTATGTCGGAGAATAAAACCTGAAAATGTCTTGAGCTTGTGTTAAAACCACAGACCTTATTTCAGACATTTAACCAGAAACACACTGATTTTGGGACAAGGGAACAGGAAGTGCTAACATGCTAACATGCTAACTGACTTCCTGGTTTTGGGATCATTCCTGTAGCTGTCTCTCAAGATGCAGTGACCTTTACATTTGACCTTTAACCACCGAATTATAATCAGTTCATCCTTGAGTCCAAGTGAACATTTGTACCACATTTGAAAAAATTCCCTCGAGGTGTTTCTGAGATATCCTCAGTGTTACAGCCTCAGTTTTCATCTTTGATCATGAACAGCTGTTACACATGGCGAGCTCAGCAGTCAGATGGATGTGTACTATCAGCCGTAGTACTGGTCTGATGCAGTCTCCGTCTCTGCTGCAGCTCCCTCCGTCCTTCAGGGCTGCAGAGGCTTCTGGGGTCACCATGGCGACTGTTGCCATGAGCTGTTGCTATGTGCCTGCATCTCTGAGAGAGATGGGGGGGGGCGTGTGGGAGGTTAGATAACAGGTTATTATATAAACATGGCTGATATGAACATGAAGCAGACTTCAGATACAGAACGTGTCGGTGCAGATGAATCCTGACCTTCTCCTTCTCTTATAATCAAAAGAGGTGATTTCATTTTCCACCTGGAGTCCAGTAGAGTGACAGTAAAGCGACAGTCAGAGGCATCAGTCAGCTGACTGTAGGAGCAGCTTCTCTGGTTTCATAACTAATGCATGTGTGAAGTCATTTGTCCAGTAACACGCCAGCTCACAGCGCCTCCTACCTGTTACAGTATCTCAGTAACACTTTCAAATTTGGTTCAAACGTCCACTTGGATTCGAGGATGAACTGGTTAAATTTTGGTGGGCAAAGGTCAAAGGTCAAGGTCACTGTGGGCTTACAAATCATGTTTACGCATACAACCACGGGGAAGTAATTCTAGTTGAGTAAAACTGCTCTGTAAATGTATCTTCCTATGTATGTCTGCAGCTGTCAGAGGCTGAATTCTGAATCTGTTGATGAATAAACTGAAAACAGGACATTTTATTGTTGTTTATACTCAGGTTTGCATTTGGGATTAAATAGACCAATGTCATCTTGATCCCAGAAACAACAGTTAACAAATCAGTCCCAGGCTCCAGTGAGTGGCTGTGTTGTGTCCTGTGTCAGTAGTTTAGTTTTTAGTTTTTGACTGTTTGAAGCTGAAGCAGACAGCAGGGATTAGTTTTTCATCTCAGCATCTCCCCCCCGGGCGGTGCAGTCTGTTCCCACACTGAGGATTACTGCTCAGAGACAGACTGAGGGACGGACTGAGAAACCACTGGTCCGATTTCCACCTCGTTTTTACAGATCAAAGTCTCCTGGAGCAAAAATGAACATCTGTGTCAGAAAATCAGTGTTTTTTGATAAAAGGTCAGGGGTATCAGAGGAATGTAGATATAAAAAGAGAGATGTTAAAGGTAACTCCCAGGGTGCATTTCACCAACAAACATCCAATCACAAAGCTTCTTAAAGTGTAGTCTTTCAGCTCGTAGTTATCGTAACACTTGTTTGAATCAGTTCACTTTCTGATCCTGGATCTGTTTGGAATCAGTAACCATGGTGATGGGTATGTGTTCTGATTCTGATCCAGACCCAGCACATTCAGGTTGTTCTCCTGGTCTCAGGTCTCTGGTGTCAGCAGCAGAGGTTTATGGGTACTGTAGTATTTAGAGCCGTCCTTGGATCTCTGTCAGCTGGTCTTCAGTCTTGTTTTCTATGTATTTAATGTCTCTTGTTGTTTCCTGTTTCAGTTGCTGGCTCCAGCCGTGGACTGGTTGGACTACCTATCGTCCTCTCTGTCTCCTCTCGAGCTGAATGACACTGAACCTGTCGTCCTGTATGCCAGAGAGTACCTGCAGCAGGTGTCCGACCTCATCAACAAGACCGACCGCAGGTCAGAAACAAACACTGTCTGTATAGAGTCTGAGTAAGAGTCTGTGAAGACCTGGACGCTTGTTCGATGAACTGGACGTATTGTGTTCCCCAGCCTTTGTTCTATTCTTAGTAAGCAGTTGTACAAACAGTTTTCTTTTTGTTTTAATTTACTCTTTCTTGTTACTCAGCAAAGTACAACAAACAAAGGAGCTCTTCTTTCTGTCGTGATACAGCAACAATCTGTTTAATCGATCAGTTCTGTTGTTTAGACTGAACAGGAAATGTGAATATGTGAACTGAGGCTCTGAAAAGCTGAGGTGGACGGTTTTATGTTGCTTTATTGACTAAGTGATTAATAGATAATGAGAATGTAATCAGCAGATAAACCACATCAGCACCAAACCACCAGAAACAAGCCTGAAGTCTCAGAGATTTCTACTGTCTGCTGCCCCCTGGCTGCTGCTGCTGGGACTGTCTGTAGTCTCTGTAGCAGCATGGCTCTTTAGACTTGGGTCCAGACTGAAATCTCTTTACAGCTACAACAGATTGTGATGAAATGTGGTTGAGATATTCATATTTCTCTCAGGATAAATTATAGGAACTTTAATTGTCAATATTTTAATTTATCCAGTACTTTGGTTTACGACCAAACGCTCCTGTCAGCCTCAGCCGGACTCTGTAGTTGCAGCTAATGTTAGTATACTAACATGCTGAACTAAGATGGTGAGTGTGGTAAACGTGATCTGTCTGTCTGTCTGTTCAGTCTGTTGAATAACTACATGATGTGGACATTGGTTCAGAAGAGTGTGGCTAGTTTGGATCAACGCTTCGAGAACGCTCAGGACAAACTGCTGGAGAGTCTCTACGGAACCAAGAAGGTACTTATACTACAGATACTACTGTTAATGCTGCTACTACTACTGTTAACATACATACTACTGTTACCACCACTACTACTGACACAGTTATTTCTCTTACCACAGCAGGTATAAATACTTCTAATGACACGCTCACTGCGGTTGGTAATCCTCTTCCCTGTCAGAGTCCTAGTCCTGTTGGTGGAACTGTGAACTGGTGAAGCTTTAGCTGGTTCTAACTGGTTCTTTAACTTTCTTGCTTTAAGTGGTATTAAATGGTTGCAAGCTGGATCAAACTTGCGCTTACTGGTTTAAGCTGTGCTGGTGTTAATGGGGATACTGGTTCTAACTATCTGCAACTCTACCACTGCAACTACCTTGCTGGTTCCACCTACCTATACCTGGCTCTAACTGGATCCAATGGGCAGTTTCTGGTTCTAACTGGGCGGGATTTGTTCTGAGTGGTTCTCAATTGCTGGTACTGGTTTTGGACTCTTGGAGGCTGCCAGCTAATGAGACACAATAAACAGCTTCTAACTGATGTTTAACTAAACTTTCTGTAAATGGCTTCTTCTGACTTGTTTGGACCTGAGAGAACAAGTGCTGATGCTTAAGGGAAACTGGTTTTAGTGGTCTGTCATTGTTTCTAACTTTCTTCTAACTGGTCTGCTACTAACTCTGGCTGGTTCTACCAATCTGCAACTGGTTCTAACTGGAAGTAAACAGTTCTAGCTGAGTTTTTTGTTTGTTTCTGTGTTTGTTGTACGCATGTTCGTTTGGTTCTAGCTCTATGAAGCCACCACCTGTGCTGATGCTAATGGGGAACCTAATGAATGAGACACAAAAAACTGATTCCAGCTGTCTGTAACTGCTCTACAACTAACTCAACTTGCTTTAACACCTGTACCTGGTTCTAACTGGCTGTTACAGGGGTTTGGACCCAAAGGAGCTGCCACCTGTACTGGTGTTAATGCCAAGCTATCTGTAAATGGCTGCTACTGCTTCTAATTGGCCTGCAGCTATCTGTAACTGGCTCTGACTCTTTCTAACTGGATCTAATTGGGTGAAACTGACTCTAGTGGGTTGTAACTGGATGTAGATCTCAGGGAGCTGTGGCTGTACTTGTGCTAATGGGGACCCGCTCTGTCTAACCTGCTTTAACTGTCTCTACCTCTTTGTAACTGGTCCATACTGGTTCTAGTCGGTGGTAACTGGTTGTGTTTGTTGCAGTCCTGCACCCCACGCTGGCAGACCTGTATTGGGAACACTGACGACACTCTGGGCTTCGCCCTGGGAGCGCTCTTTGTCAAGGCGACATTTGACAAACACAGCAAAGAGATTGTGAGTCACTGCACTGCTCACACCTGCAGAAATAATGATGAGGACAGGTGGTTCTGGATCTGATACAAGTCCGCTCTGGTTAATTTTAGTCCACCACTTTCTTTCTCTTTCTTTTCAGGCCGAGGAGATGATCAACGAGATCCGCTCAGCATTTAAAGAAGCTCTGGACAGACTCAGCTGGATGGACGACCAGACCAGACAGGCTGCAAAAGACAAGGTACAAACTCAGGTGGACAGGTTGACAGGTAGAGTTACAGATAACAATTGACCTAATTGTTTCTGTCTGTCCCTTGTTAGGCAGATGCGATCTACGATATGATTGGATTCCCAGAATTCATCCTGGACCCCAAAGAACTGGACGACGTTTATGACGGGGTGAGTGACGCTGTCGATAGACCGGTCGATGAGGAGAGAGTATTTTTATTTAAAGGATGTTGATGTTTGTATTTGGGTTTGTGGTGCTCTGCTGCCCCCTGCTGTCAAACACCATCACACACGTCTCATATCAGCTCTGTTGTGTTTCAGTATGAAGTGTCGGACGACAGCTTCTTCCAGAACATGTTGAACTTCTACAACTTTTCAGCCCGAGTGATGGCCGACCAGCTGAGGAAGACTCCCAACAAAGACCAGTAAATCTGACACAGACCAGAAACAAATACACACATCTAATCAGGGGTCGTATTCACAAAAAATACGGAGGCTAAAAGTTGCTCCTGAGTGTGTCAGCCCAAATGTAGAGTAAATAATTAAGTACTTTCTGGTCCTGAGACCTGCTCACAGTCATTCAGCTGCTACAGAGAATCTCAACACGTCAGATGTTTGTAAAGAAAGAACCAGAATCTGCCTTTAAGAGCGTATTTGGATAGTAGGGGAATAAACAACGATCCGGTCAACTCAGTAACAAATTGAAACAATCCGATTACACCTGACTGAAAAATCCAGTTTGTTGCTGATGATCTTGGATTATCTCAGCTGTCAGACAGATGCACCAAACAATGAAATGCTCTTCAGATAATTCATTGTTCATGAAGTGTACATCACAACATTTCACATGTTGCTATAAATACACTACAAACATAAACAAACTTTGAAATAATCCTATACCCATTGCTGTGAAATTACTTCAAAAATGTGAATGTTTGTTTAGTCACCAGCAGCCCTGGATTTTGTTCAGGCTGCCTCACTTTTTACACACTTTATTGTCCTAGAGATTTATTAAATTTACTGCTATCTATGCTGAAAAATTCAAAACAGATCTTTTTGCAAATGTCTTAAAAACTGAAAACTGATGTCAGTTTTTGTCACGTTGGTACTCGATGTTGAGCACAACCTGTTTTCTCTGATTGTCCATGAGACATTTTTGAATTTTGACTTGAATCTATTTGTGTAGAAAGTCTCCCACAATTCATAGTGACTGTCAGACCAAAAACAAAGCTTTGAACTCTGAAGACCTCCATCATCATGGGATCATTATCATGGATGAAGTCTGACACCAACAGGAACTCCTCTAGGTCTGGGCGTCCCTCCAAACTCAACCTGTTGGCCAGTAAATCAGGGCTTGAGAGATAAATTTTTTTGATATTTGACGCATTAATAAAACAAATTTGATCTTTGAGTTCTCTAAAAGTGTCTGTGAAAAGGTCTGAAGAAGAAACTCATTTAGGAGGTGAAATAAGATCCTTTGTGAATCCAACCCCTGGGCTGTTGATGGACTGGTTGGACCAGAATTAACTCTTCCTCTCCTTCTCTCCTTGTTTCCTCCCTCTCCCTCCTCTCCTTGTTACCTCTTCCTCCTCCAGGTGGAGTATGACTCCTCCTACAGTTAATGCCTACTACATGCCCACTAAGAACGGCATCGTCTTCCCTGCTGGGATCCTACAAGCTCCTTTCTACGCCCACGACCACCCCAAGTCTGTTTTCCTCCATATCTACCTGTCTGTCTGTCCACCTGTCTGTCTGTCTGTGATTTATGATGTACCCCAGACTCTACGACTAGATAAATTTTCAAGATGTTGTTTATTCAGATTTGGGCTGTAATGAACACTGCAGTCTCTGGGGGGCTTTAGCAGGACTTTAGACTTTAGGCTGTTAGTCTCTGGTTTCTGGACTCTTCAGGTCTTTGGAGAAACTTCTTTAAAACTGTATTGTTTGTGCATGTTTTCAGGGCCTTGAACTTTGGTGGGATCGGGGTTGTGATGGGTCACGAGCTCACTCACGCCTTTGATGATCAGGGTGAGTCCGAATCACTGGTCCTATCTACTTCCTGTGACAGGTTCAGTCCCTGTTGGACATCATGATGCGTTCACTGCACTCTTTAGATGTTGATCCCACTGTGTTTTACAGACAGATTTTGAATGTAATATCAGATAGATGCCAGGTTAGATCATTGATATTGTGATTGATTATGTTTGATGTTGTTCGTAACATTTTATAGGATCATGTGCAGCTCTTCAGTCTGGGCTCTACCTCATGCAAACTATTCATTCTTGTATAATTAGTGTAAAACTGGTCATCAGTTGGTTTCTTTGATGTTATAAACAGTTGGTAAAAAGTTGTGAGGATCTTTAAAATGACTGCCCTGTGTTGAAAGGTGGTTACTTCACTTTGGCTGATATTTAATGTGAATGTTTACCTCACAGACACTTCATTATTAGTCAGAGATCCAGAGTCATATTTACCACCTAGATCCTGATGTGAATGTTGTTCTGAAATCAGAATGAAACTGAGATGAGAATGAATGAATGTCGTCCCTCCCTGTGTCCATCAGGTCGTGAGTATGATAAAGAAGGTAACTTGAGGCCGTGGTGGCAGAATTCGTCTGTGGAGGCGTTTCGTCAGAGAACAGAGTGCATGATGGATCAATACAGCCGATACACCGTCAACGGAGAACATGTCAACGGAAAACAGACGCTCGGAGAAAACATCGCTGACAACGGAGGATTGAAGGCTGCATACCATGTTAGCACAACATGTCACATAAAAATGAACTGAACTGTGTCGATCTGAGTTAAATGAACATCACAACATTGACATTTGTATTTTTCTTCAGGCCTATCGGTCATGGGTCCAGAGAAATGGAGAGGAAAAGAGACTTCCTGCTGTCAACCTGACCAATGACCAGCTCTTCTTTGTGGGATTTGCCCAGGTAAACAACAGTTCTCAATAAAACTTGGCATCGCTCATCTGTACTGGGACCACCTCTGTTTCCATTAGTGACCCTTGTTCTGCATGTTCTGATTTAGATTCAAGTTATACGCTGATGACTCTCTGATTTATCTGCCTGTTCCCATCAAACTCAAATTTGTTCTTCCTGCAACTTGTGAGCAGCAAGAACAAATTGAAAGTGTGTTGTTTTATCTCACTTTTTTCCTTTTACTGCTCAAGCCAAGCTGTATCCAGACCATCACGAGACTACAGTACTTTTTACATTTTGATTGTCCTATGTCTCACGCTCACTGTTTACTGAAGTATTTCTTTTTGTCTGAGTATTTTTTCCTTACATTTTTTAACTTGCTGAGAAAGATGACAGAAAATAAGGGAAGAGGAGATGAGTAATGACATAAACAAAGGTTTCCAGCTTGACTGAAACCCAGAAAGTTGGCTGTTGGTCAATGGTCAATACCTCCACTGTAAATTGCTTCCGATAAGAGCATCTGAAAAATAAGTGTACATTCCGGATAAAGCAGCAGTCTGAATGAAGCCCACAGTTATGACTGTGTCTTTCATCTGCTCTGTATTTTTCAGGTGTGGTGTTCAGTCCGAACACCAGAGAGCGCTCATGAGGGCCTGGTGACCGACCCCCACAGCCCCCCCAGATACAGAGTCATCGGCACGCTCGCCAACTCTCCAGATTTCAGCCGCCACTTCAACTGTCCAGCAGGGACACCCATGAACACCGGGAGGCCCTGTGAGGTCTGGTAGACAGACTGAAGAGAACGTTCTTCTATGGGGGGGGGCTAATTAAGTCTGTTAATTAACAGATTGGTCTGTTACTTTAGAAACTTATCTGTCATTTATCAGGTGAGTTTTTTAATTGACAGGCTCGTTGGTGTCTTAATTATCAGCAGGTTATTGACAGGTGATCAGGTGATCACTAGGGGTGTTCCAGGTGTAATCTTCAGTTTCATACAGTTAATATAAACCTGTTCATTAGAGACGATCAGACTGACTTCCTGTCTGGAAACTAAAAGGACTCCGTGGACTTCACTCATACATGAAGGACTGATGGTGATGAAGATGATGAAGCCACGTGGGACGATGTTGCTAATTTCTGCTTTATCACCGTTATTGATTATTATTATTATTATTAATGGGCTTTGGTTGGTGTGTGTGTGTGTGTGTGTGTGTGTGTGTGTGTGTGTGTGTGTGTGTGTGTGTGGTGTTGTCGTATGAAAGACCTCTGTTACTCCGTCTCTCTCTGATGACATCACTGTGATGACCTCATATGAAGTTGAACTGATACGTCATAATTCATGGCCGTCTGTTTTCTGATTCTGGTGACAAACAAGTGACAAAATTTGCATTAATCTATCTCTAGCAGAGTTCTCCACAGACCTGATCCTGGACTATCTGACCAGATATCTAGTCCAGGAGTTTGAAAACAAAAAACATGATTTAGACCAAGACAGATCTGTTCCACTGAAGTCTACAGAGAGCCAAAGTGAAACCTGAACTTCCAGAAATAAGAAAACCTCATGTATGCATCCAGCGATTTTCTTCTGCTTATCTGGTTAATCAGAGTATTCCAGACTTCTTTCTTCCCAGCAACATTTTCTGGCTCCTTGGGGGATCCCAAGGCATTTACAAGTTCTGGGTGTACCCTGAGGTCTCCTCCGAGTTGGATATGAAAACCTCCAAAAGAAGGCACCCAGGAGAACCATAATCAAATACCCAAACCATTTCAACTCGTTTCTTTGTGACATCCTTTAGATATCCAGCTCCTCATCCTGTCTCTTAAAACTGAGCCCAGACACCCAATAGAGGAAACTCATTTTAGCTGCTTGTATCCACAATCTCGTTCTTTTGGTCACTGCCCAAAGCTTGTGACCATAAGTGAGGGTTGGACTCTAAATCGAGACCGTCTTCACCACAACATCCACATTACTGCTGACGCCACACCAATCTGTCAATCTCCATCGTCCCCTCACTCGTTAACAAGACCCCAAGATACTCAAGTCACCCCCAACCAGGGGTCACATTTCTAACTACGCTAATAATTAAAAATCCAAGCTTGGAGCAGAGTCTCTCTTGCTTCATGTGTTTGGATAATTACAGTTTTATGAAAAATGACCTCATATTGTTGTTTTTAGAGGCCTTTAATAACCACTTCTCACAAGCCATAGACATTTGTGGCTAAACATCACAGTTTGACAGAAGAGATACATCCAGGCCACAGCTCGACATCCTTAAGGTTTTTAGATGCTAGAGGTCACAACTAGAAAGAACACGACAAGGAACACCCTTTGTTTTTTCATGAAGACCAATTAAGGAAATGCTGAAGAGAGATTGTATTAGGACTTTGGCTCTTAGTAAAAACATTGAGTCTTTCTCAGTCTGTCTTTTTAAAGTTTACGTTGATTTCAGTGGAGGAGACCTCTCTTAGACTGAGTAAATCATGTTTTTGAGTTACATACAGATGCTATATGTACGTTTTTGCTATCGCTTCATCACTAGTGTTACCACTAATAGCCGTTTACTCACTAAGAGCTTCAGCCATCGTTGAGCTTACAAGATGAGGTTAGAATATGTCCTCTTAACAGTT
Organism: Lates calcarifer; assembly: GCF_001640805.2. Taxonomy (NCBI): domain Eukaryota; kingdom Metazoa; phylum Chordata; class Actinopteri; family Centropomidae; genus Lates; species Lates calcarifer. The sequence goes on from NC_066853.1 coordinate 910,791, forward strand.
ACTTCTTCATCCTGTCACGTTGGACTGAGGATAGGCTAGCTAGTTAGCATGCTAACTTCAGTAGAAGAAGAAAAAACTGTGTTAGAACTAGAAGAAAAACATTAGTGTTGTTTTCCACCTCTGGAGACAGCTGTTTGCTGAGTAAGTGAATGGAGTTTGATGTTGAACTCACAAAGTTTCTTTAGATAGGTGAGTAAACAGCTCCTAATGCTAATGCTAATGCTGATGCTACCAACAAATATACATATAGCACCTTTAAGATAATTAATCATCGTCTGATGGCATAACCACGATCATAACACTATAAGAAACAATCCGTTAATATCCCTTTAATCAATCCTTAATTTACTAAATATCTTAAATACACTGTTAGTTTTGGTTGGTTTATTTTTGGGTTCTTAAATATTGAAAATATTTTCAAGTTTTTTAATACGGACCAATTAATGGACAATGATAAATTTAAGAAAATTTAGGATGTTTTAATTGGGATTACACTATCACAGGTACAGCTCAGATTGTACCTGTTTAAATGAATGTGCTATTTGGGGGTTAAAATAATGGTGTGTGATTATTGAGGAGGTGTTAATGGATTACTGTATCAATAAGCTTTTATGTTGATTGTCAGTTTCTCCCTTGTAGAATCAAAAACAATCTAAATACCTTAATAATGTTAGAATCTATTATTTTCTACTTAAAAAACACCTTAGTGAGATCATTATTAACAGATGACAGTGGGTGAAAAAGGTTTGTTTTCTCGATGTAAGTGACGTACGAATGAAACATGCTGTTGTTTAGTCAGTGGTCTTATATACTTCAAACCACTCTACATGTTAACTCACTGTAACCACTAACCACCATGCTAGTGTTGTCAAGGTAACCAGCTGTTACTGTTTGTGACATTAGTGCCCGCAAACAGTGAGGAACAAGAAAGGCCTTAAAATTAGATTTTATTATGAAAATGAATTTGGAAAAATGCCTTAAAAATGTGAGATTAACGCCTTAAAAGAAAGTGGAGTTATCAGCTGCTCTGAGTCCCACCGCCAAATCAAGTTGAGTTTTTTTTTTTTTTAAAGAAACCTCAGAGTTTGGTCGTACAACTCCATGATATCAGTCTGATAATGACCTGACAGTTGTGGTGCATTCAGGGACACAGTTGAGGGTGGGAGGAGTTCAGTATTAACATTGTTAGCATGGGGTGTTTAGGGACTAAAAGGAGCAATGGGCGTTCAGGACCTAATAAGAGCATGGGGCCTTCAGGAATGAAAACAAGTGTGTGCATGCATGTACTGAAATAAGGATGGGGCGTTCAGGGACACAAATGAAAGTGGAAGGGGCGCTCACCAGTAACAATTAGCATGGGGTGTTCAGGGACTAAATCAAGCCTTTAGTTCACTCAAATGAGCATGGGGCATTCAGGACCTAATAAGAGCGTGGGGCATTCAGGGACTAAAATGAGTGTGGGGTGTTCAGGGACTGGAGTATTTGGAGTTAATAAGCATGGTTACGTTCAAGATTTTAAAGGAGTGTGGGGCATTTGGGAAGTAAAAGTTGCATGGGGCGTTCAGGGACTAAAGTGAAGGGGAGTTCTGACTGTTTCTGGTTTTATCCTGTGTAATGTTTAATAATGAGTAAAAAGTTAATAGTTTTACTTTTAGTCACAAACTTATGAGTAAAATTCTAAGTTTTTTGTTTTATTTTTCTTTAAAGTTAAAAACATTTTTTATCATGACTTCCTCTGTCATCGTAGCCTCGACAGTAAAGAGCAGAAATAAAAACGCTAAATGCAGAAACACGATAATTATATCAAAGAAAAATATGTAACATTTAATTCTGAGTAAATACGACTTGTTACCTCAGCCTTCATTACCCACAATCCTTTAGTGTTACTGCTCAGTGCAGGAACCTGACTCTGACAGCAGGTGGAGCTCTCAGCCTATTCACCTGAACTTCATCACCTGAAACACAAACTGAATATTCAGATATTAAAGTCGGTATTGTGACAACACTGCACGCTGTTTACTGTCAGTCTGTGTGTGTGTGTGTGTGTGTGTGTGTGTGTGTGTGTGTGTGTCACCTCCTGATGACATCATCTCCCCGATGACATCATCGTCCAATCCCGTTCAGCTGCTGTGTGTGTCGTTGTTTGTTCAGTAGAAAAAGAAGCTGCTTCCTGCCAAAGATGTTTCTGTTTCCTGTGTGTGTGTGTGTGTGTGTGTGTGTGTCGTCTCTGTAGGTTTGTGAGGATATTCCTACCTTGTGAGGACAGTCCTCACAGTGCAGTATATTAACCAGGGTCCTCACAAATCTAGACCGACGTGTGTGTGTCAGGGGTCAGAGGTCAGAGAGCAGTGAATTAAAGTGTGTGTACAGTAGACGACAGTAGATCTGATGTAGAATAAACTCGGCTTCTTGTAAACTCTGTCTCTGTCCTGAAGGGGGCGTCGCCGCTCTGCTCGTCCAATCAGAGGGCTGCGTTATAGACAGACGGGTCAGAAGTCAGAGGTCTGACACAGGTTTTATTTGATTTTATTCAAACATTAAAGACTGATTTAAACTTTTGTGTTTTACTAGACTTCAAAATAAAAGCCTTGAGGATGCATTAAAAATACTCAATTGCTGGTAAAGTATAGAAGTCTCTTTAAAATGTACTTAAAGTATCTAGAGTCTTGTCTTAAATCCAGAGACACAGCTCAGATCTTAAAACTGATTCTAATGATCAATAAAAGTCTCCATTTTTTTTTAGTATTTATCATTTTATTGTGAAATCAGGTTCCTGTAGAGCAACTGGTGGCCCGTGGCCCACGTTCAGCCCAGTAAAACTTCCCATCAGGCCTCTCTACCATGTTTGTTCACATTGATAAAGACAAATAAATAATAAACAATAAAATTCATGTTATAAAAAGTGAAAGTGTAAAACAGCCTGAAATTAAATAAATTCACAATTTTAAATTTAATTCAAATTAAAGGAATGAATTAATGAACCTTTTAATTTGAAAATCCTCACACCATCTGTTTAGTAACCTTGTTGATGTTTCTAAACTACATTTACTAAACTCCTTGTCCTCTGATGTCAGAGGTTAATATTTTACTTTTTACTCCATTACATTTATCTGCAGGTTTTAAACTGAGAAACACACAACAGTGTAAATTAGAGTCATGTTGATCATCAGCGACAAATCAATAACCAATCAATCAGGATCAATAATGAGGTGCAGTGAGGAGTTGTTCCAGCAGGGGGCGGAGTCATCACAGAGACTGATCCAACATCAAACTGCTGAACATTCACTGTGAGGACAGTCTGACTCTACTGTGACTCTACTGTGACTCTACTCTGTGTCTGAGTGTTTGTTTTGTTGATGAGGGAGACGCGGTGGCGGGGGGCGGGGCTTACAGCGGTCACTCAGTCAGTCTGCAGAGAGAGACAGAGACTCACAGCTGCTCTACACCGAGCCCGACACTCACCTGAGGCTTCACCTGAGCCCGACACCGTCTGCACGCACAGGTGAGTCCGACCGCACGAGATACAGCGCGAGGACCAGGAGACGACCGATAACAGGAGCGCGAGGACAGTTTGATCAGGTCTAATATCTGTTTTAATCAATAATCAGAGTGAAACCAGGTTCGGTTTGTGACGAGAGGAAACCGTCATCGATCGATCTGCTAATATCGATTGTCAGTTAATGTTTGTTTCACTTTGCAGAGATAGTTTATTATTATTATTATTATTATTAATAATGAAGTTTTAATTAGTTTCCTCTGAAGTTTAGAGAGAAAACATTATTCAGTTTATTAGTAAATAACAATATTAATCACTGACTTGTTGAAAATATGATTCTTTATTTGCTGAACAGTTTTATGCAGAAAAATAAATATGATCTGTTTACTGATTTAAAAACAGTTTCAGTCAAACTTTATTTGTACAGCAGCCTCAGACAGTGACAGATTAAAACAACTGAAGGATCATGACTGAAAGACAAGATAAATAAAATGTGTCAAAATATTTTCCACAAACAATCAAATCAGACACAGGAGGGAATAAGGACAGGAGATGAAACTGTTTCAAATCTTTATTAAAAGTCATGAACCTGTGCAAACGTTCAGTCGATCTGCAGGAGGAGGTGAGGGAGCATGAAGAGGAGAGGGGAGCAGAGGGAGGACAGCGCCACGCTCATCGCCCTGGAAACCAAACTGGAGGACAACTACGGCAGCATCACCAAGGTAACGGCCGTCTGACCTGATCAATAACACAGCGATCGGACTGATCGGAGAGACAGAGGAGAGTTAAAGGAGAAAGTTTATTAATACCAGACTCCATTGACAAAAACAGGGATTTAACCAGGAGCTGCTGGAATACCACTGCCTCCATCTGTTAGTGTGTCTGTGTTACTATGTGACTTTCAGTGGTGGAAGAAGTAATCAGATACTTTACTGAAGTAAAAGTACCACACAGTAACACAGACACACTAACAGATGGAGGCAGTGGTATTCCAGCAGCTCCTGGTTAAATCCCTGTTTTTGTCAATGGAGTCTGGAGTGGGGTCTTGAAGAGCTGCACTGAGACACAGCATAATTGCAGTTCTACCTCCAGGTCCTGTTAGCTTAGCTTAGCACAAAGACTGTGAACAGGTGGAAACTGTTAGCGTAGCTCCATCAAAATGACACACAGTTTTTACCCAGATCTGAAAGCCTGCCCAGCAGCTTCACTGTTTGAGTCTCTCAGCTGGTTTTTAATTAAACTCACCAAGTGTTTGTTTTCCTGCGGCAGCAGGAAGCAGGAAGTGTGTGAGTGAGTGGTGAAACAGTAGAGAACAGTAGATGTTTGTTCTGCTCTTCCTCTCATCACTGCGCCTGTCATCGGTCTCATTAATGACAATGGAGACATGAAACGACAGGAAGAGTTTAAATCTCCACCGAGACTGAAAAACACACAAACTGTTGATCAGACTGAGCCGAGAATAAAACACTGATGACGAGAGGAAACAAATAACCAGAGAACTGAGAGAAAAACAAGACCAGGACTCACATGTCCCATCAGAGTGGAGCACTTAGATGGAGGTTCAATATTTCACTTGTGCTGAATCAACCTGTTATTGTTTCCCAGAATGCACCTGGTCAGCCTCAGGACAGGAACGTGTTCCGTGACGGATTGACTCGAGTCGGTGAGTAAAACAAACATCATGCTGCTGAGACAATCAGGACAGACGCTGGTGACCTCTGACCTTTAACTTACCTGGACAGGTGTGACAACTGCAGAGACTGTGATAATGAACAGTGGAAGAATAAAGTATTGACTAGGAGGCAGGATGTTAGTGACGTACAAGCACTTTATTAGGAACAGCTGTAGAACATAGAACAGCCAGTCATCTTGTCGTGACGTCCTGATCGACCAACTTCTCTGAGTCTCTCCTGTTCTCCAGATGCTGCAGTGCTGAGTCTATTCAGAGTCATTCTACTGAAGAGAAGAGGAAACAGCTGCAGTTCATGAGTTACAGGTTTTAAATCAATGAAGAAAAACAAAGTTTGATGCCAGCAGGTGCTAACGTTAGCCAGCTAACCTAGCTAATGTTAGCACTGCTAGTAAAAGCAGGTCCCCGTGGTATGAGCTCTGGGTTTTACAGGGTGTTTTCTGTGCTGCCCAGCTAAGGTGAATAAAGCTGGTCTTAGCTAGCTATCTTCACCCAGCTATGGTGAAAATAGATTAGCTTAGCTAGCTATTTTAGCTATTTTTGGGGCAGCACAGGAAAGGATTGACGTTAGCTGGCTACTGTTGGCACCTGCTTGTGTCCAACACAGCACTGCAGCATCTGGAAAACTCAGAGACTCAGAGAAGTTGGACCAGGAAACAGGATTTTCATTGGTCGTAACGTCAAACTTAGCAAATAGAAAATGGGTCGCTTTCTCCAGTGATGACATCATATCAGTGTTGTTTGAATGCTGTGTTCCAATTGGACAGATTTCGTGTTGGTGTGGGAGGAGCATCGGAGCTCACATATGGACGAGGGTGCAGGTAATCACCACCCGCACCATGTGACGTGGAGGGAGGAGTTTCTGAGGAGGCTGAAACTGTCTGGACTGCTGCTGGAACAGGTGAGCAAAACAAACACAGCTGAGAACTTCAGACCGAGCTGAGACGTCAGAACAAACAGGAAAGTGTTTGAACAATGAAGCTGACTTTAAAAGCACCTGTCACATGATATCAGAGCTGGAGGAGAGAGTCTGAACATTTACCTGAGTAAACAGTTGCACTACAGTTCTACTTTTAAACTGTGTGTGAAACTGAAAGTGGACAGGTGTCATCAGAAGGTACGAAAAGTAAAAGTAGTGATTCTGCAGCTGCATTCATTGTTTGTCATGTTGGAGCTAATTTTAAATGAACTGCAGGTGGAGCTGCAACCAGTTATTCAGTTATTCATGAGTAACCTCTTGGTCTATAAAATGTCATAGAATATTAAAATGTCCACAACAGTGTCCAGACAGTCCAGGTGTCGTCTTTAAATGTCTTGTTTTGTCCAACCAACGGTTCAAAACCCAAAGAGACTCTAGAGAAACTGTCATCAGGGTGAGTGAATATTTAAAGATTCACAGATTATCAAAGCAAAAATCTAAATCTCAAAGATAAAATGGTGTCTAAAGTTATCAGATAAAGGTGGTATAGTCACAGAAAATGGAAATACTCAAGTAAAGTACCTAAAATTGAGTTGTACATTGAGAAGAAATTTTTCTTTCGGCTACTTTTTGAAGCCAGTGGGATTTTTTTCATTGTGTTTTGGATTATTCCAGAAAATAAACAGTGAGCAGCTAAAGTTTCTGATCCTTCAGGTTTAGTTGATCAGATCATCTTCACAGATGAACACCACTGTTCTGATGTTTGAAGCTAAATCAACTCCAGAAGTAAGAAGCTAATGTTAGGCTATAAACCAACTACACCACGGTCACATGACGTCAACGTCTCCACCACTAAGCTTCCAACTGGTCATTTCATTTAGCTCTGAGCTCTTCTACAAAAGCCTTTCTTCTTAGAAAGTTAGTGAGAGTTTGAAAGAGCGTGAGTAGAAACACAACGAGGCTGTAAAGGTGGACTGGTGAGTAGATGGGTTTTCATGTTAACGTCCCCGACAACCTCTGTAGTCTCATTTAGACACTCGTTAGCAACCGCCTTTTTTAAGACACGTAAAAGCTTCAAACATCAGGAGTGGGGGATTTACTGACCCATTTTATGTCGGAGAATAAAACCTGAAAATGTTTTGTGCTTGTTTTGTGGACCCAGAGCAGAACCTTGTGGGACTCCAAGAGTCACTCTGTTGGACACATGACATGATTTAACTGGTTCCTCTGTGTTTGTCTCTACAGAGGGAAGTCCTCCAGACAAAGAACAAGATCTGTTTTGTCCTCCTCAGCGCTCCATGGAATGTCCTCTGTTATTATGCAGAGGAGATCAGCCTGAGAGCCCCCCTGCAGGTAAAACACCTGGTCCTCCTCCTCAGCTGTCCTAACACAGCCAGGTGTCCTCACCTGTGTCCTCTGTTCTACAGGTGGTTACTGCTCCAAACATCGACTGGTCTGAGCACATCCTGTCCCAGCTGTCCCTCCCCAACCCCATGGCCCAGGACGTCCCCAACCCTCCACCTGACTACTACACCTGTCAGTTCAAGACCAACAAACTGCACAGGTGAACAACATCACAAACAGTCCACTGGTTTGTGTTTTTAGGTGTAAATGGTTGATAGGGACAAAAATCTTGGGAATCGCTGCAGGATTGATCAAGAACAGTGAACCCAGACACTGCTATCCAGACTCCACTGACAATAACGGGTCTGCTCTGTAAAATTCCTGATTTGTCAATGAAGTCTGGTTGGAATTGAGGTGAAATCACTAGACTTAGTTAACGAATAAAACCAGGGAGAAAATTAAAGTCTGTTTTCTGTCTGCAGGTTTCTGGGCAGCGACAATGAAGAGACGTTTTTCAAGACGACTCAGAGACACCAGGTGGTGAGTTCACAAACCTCAATGTCTCTGCTTGGTTAAATTGCTGTTTTTGTCACTGGAGTCTGGTGATAATAATGATGTGTCTGGTTAAGCAAAGGCGCTAAACTGGTCAGTTGATATTATACCTCATTGAGACATTTGATCAAATCACTAAAACCAAATGACAAACACTAAAACTTTTAGACGATACATGGGCACAAAATCTTAAATTTTCATTGATCTGAGACAGATTAAGAAAAGTTGATCCAGTAATTACATCTCTTCTGGTCCTTACGTATCAGTCTGTCATGTTCTGGAAACTTTGGTCTGAACAGGGTTTATAGTGTCTGGATGGAGGTGTGGTCCTCACCCTCACAGACTCCTCTGATTGGTTCAGAGCCAGAAACTCACTGACTTCTCACATTCCAGGATGTTTCAGTCAACAGACGGATGCTGCAGGCTGCGACGCCTCCTCCTCAAACACCATCTACAAACACACACACACACACCTCCACATACCACTGTCTAAACACACACACCTCCACATACACACTGTCTCCAAACACAAAGTTTTTCTGGGAACGTTGGGGCTTTAGAAACTAAACACACATGAAACAATACAAAAATAAATACTCTACATTACATGTAAAAGTTGTGCATGCAAACTCTCACGTAAGTCAAAGTGCAAACATACTCAGCTAAGTGTAGTTAAACTGTGACAGTAAAGGTTCTTCATGTCATAAACATATGTCTGTAAAAGTACTTCCAGTAGTTAAAGTATGACAGGAAGTGATTAGCCTGGGTTAACACAAAGGCTGGAAACAGGGGGAAACTGCTAGCTTAGCTGTTTCAAAGCCACAGTAAAACCCAGGAACATATTTCACTTTTTCATAAACACCAAGGAAAGAAACCTTCAGTAAAAGTATTAGTATTAGGTCACAGGAGTTAGTGGACCAGCAGCTCATCAGATCTGGATCTGGACTGGTCCCTGCAGTGACGGTGTCCTGTCCTTCCAGCTGTATGAGATTCTGGCCAGGACTCCATATGGTTCTGTGAAGCAGGGTGAGGTGGGAATCGACCGACTGCTGACTGAACAGGTCTTAGCTGCTGCCTACCCACTGCATGAGGTGAGCTCCTGAACTACATCCCCAAATACCAAAACATCTGGTCTGAGATCACCTCACCACCTCTGAGATTTAAGATTTAAAGATGTAATGATAAACCGTATCTTGCTTTTATGTTCTGTGTTTGCAGGGTGATTTTGAGCTACCAACCCCCCCGGTGCCCCCTGAGTCTTTAAGTCTAAGACAGATACTTTACAGGTACTGGGCCCAGTGGTCCTGCTGGAGACGCTACCAACCTCTGGACCACATCAGGGAGTACTTTGGAGAGAAGATAGCACTTTACTTTGCCTGGCTCGGTAACCATAACAACAACACTACAAACAAACTACTACTAACTATTCTTCATCTGTTTCAGCAGTGACTGTGTCTGGCTGTAGTTTTCTGCAGTGACTGTGTCTGGCTGTAGTTTTCTGCAGTAACTGTGTCTGGCTGTAGTTTTCTGCAGTAACTGTGTCTGGCTGTAGTTTTCTGCAGTAACCTTGCCTGTCTGACTGTAGGTTACTACAGTAACTGACTGTAGTTTTCTGCAGTAACTGTGTCTGGCTGTAGTTTTCTGTAGTAACTGTGTCTGTCTGGCTGTAGGTTTCTACACTGGTTGGCTGTTACCAGCGGCAGTTGTTGGGACTGTGATCTTCCTGTTTGGGTTTTGGCTCATGTCCACTGATGTACCAGTGTAAGTATAAACTCTTTAAAGTACAATAGTCACTCCAAAATGTTAAGGTGATGATCACCTTTGCTGATGTGTGTGTTCGTAGGAAGGAGGTGTGTAACAGTGGAGGCACCTTTGTCATGTGTCCTCTCTGTGACATCTGCCCCGACTGGAACTACTCCAGCATCTGTTTCTCCTACAAGGTACCCGTCTCTCTTAGACCACCTACCTGTCTCCCCGTCCACCTGTCTGCCTCTCCATCCATCTGTCTGTCTTTCTTTAGGCAGGTATCCTGTTTGATAACGGAGGAACAGTGTTTTTCAGCATCTTCATGTCTCTGTGGGCTGTCACCTTCCTGGAGTACTGGAAGAGAACCAGTTCGGTTCTGACTCACCGCTGGGACTGCTCTGACTTCCAGGAAATGGAGGTACCTGTCTCCAACCACTGTGAACGTGATATCTCAGTAACACCCTGAAGGAATTTCTTCAAATGTGGCACAAATGTTCACCTGAAGTAAAACTGTGGCCCCTCCTCCACAGGAGCGACCTCGCCCCGAGTTCACAGCCATGGCACCGATGACCATGAGGAACCCAGTGACTGGGGCAGAGGAACCTTACTTTCCTGAAAACAAACGATTCAACAGAATTTTGACTGGCTGCATGGTCATTATTGTCATGGTGAGCCTCCTGATCTCTGAACCTTAAACCTCTAATTACTCTGACATTGGGATGTTCTGAGTTTCCACTTCATCCAGGGCGCTGACAGCGGTGTCTCTTTGTAGTGTTGTGTGTCCTTGTGGTCATTTTGCATCCCTCTGTAGATGTTTTGAGTCCTTTGTGGTCATTTAGTGTTTGGGAAGTAGAAGTAAGTTGACCTTCCTGTGTGCAGCTCACCGGGGTGTTCATCTTCCTCATCGCCATCATTCTGTATCGCACCATCATCGGCATCCTCATCTACAAGTCTAACAGCATCTTCAGCAATTTAGTGAGTACAAGACAACATGTCACGACACGACACAACAAAAAAATAACAATTCCTGTAAATATTCTATAAAGGTTTATAGAAAGAATAGAGGCTCCAGGACATTTCCCTGAGGAATTCCATGTTACTCTTGCTACTGTTTCTATAGAGTCCTGCAGTGATGATGTGTTTCTGTAGTCCAGTCCTGAAGTTGCCCTGGTTCCCTCCACAAAAAACCAATGGGATTTTTTCATTGTGTTTTGGATTATTCCAGAAAATAAACTGTGAGCAGCTAAAGTTTCTGATCCTTCAGGTTTAGTTGATCAGATAATCTTCACAGATGAACACCACTGTTCTGATGTTTGAAGTAAGAAGCTAATGTTAGGCTATAAACCAACTACACCACGGTCACATGACGTCAACGTCTCCACCACTAAGCTTCCAACTGGTCATTTCATTTAGCTCTGAGCTCTTCTACAAAAGCCTTTCTTCTTAGAAAGTTAGTGAGAGTTTGAAAGAGCGTGAGTAGAAACACAACGAGGCTGTAAAGGTGGACTGGTGAGTAGATGGGTTTTCATGTTAACGTCCCTGACAACCTCTGTAGTCTCATTTAGACACTCGTTAGCAACCGCCTTTTTTAAGACACGTAAAAGCTTCAAACATCAGGAGTGGGGGATTTACTGACCCATTTTATGTCGGAGAATCAAACCTGAAAATGTCTTGAGCTTGTGTTAAAACCACAGCCCTTATTTCAGACATTTAACCAGAAACACACTGACTTTGGGACGAGGGAACAGGAAGTGCTAACATGCTAACTTACTTCTGAGTTTTAGGACTCATTCCTGCAGCTTTCTATTTCTACCTGATTTAAAATGTACATTTCCTGTGTTTTCTGTGTGTGTGTTCAGGCTGGGCGAGTAGCCAGTCTTACTGGATCAGTATTGAACTTGTTGGTCATCCTCATGTTGTCCAAGGTTTATACTGCACTGGCCCACATCCTCACCCGCTGGGGTGAGTCTCACCTTCATCCTCACCATCCTTATTCTCAGTTTTAGCCATAGACTTTTTTGCAAAATTCTGTCATAAATTAGTCATTTGACTTTCAGTTTTAGTCTGGTTTAGTTTACTGGATAAAAGTCTGTTAGTTTCTGGTCTGTTAGTAATTTGCATGTGAAGTTGCACTTGTTTATGAAACCTTTAACATGACATTTACCATGTATGTTTTGGATATACTGTGTGTACAGTATGTGTTATCATATGTACATTTGTTCTACAGGTGTGTTCAGTCAGGTGATGTTTTTCTCTGTGTGTTTCTGTCAGAGATGCATCGAACGCAGACTAAATATGAAGACATGTTTGTCCTCAAGGTTTTTATCTTCCAGTTTGTCAACTTCTACTCGTCTCCAGTTTACATCGCCTTCTTCAAAGGCAGGTGAGAACCACTGTTTCTGTCTGATGGACTGATGCAGACATAAAAAAATCACACAGCTTCAACAACAACGTGATATACAACAGAATATATGACATCTGATGCACAAAGAGGTTTGTTCATTTGTTTGTTCTCTGTCTGTTCAGGTTTGTTGGTTACCCTGGAAAGTACAACACTCTGTTTGGAGTTCGCAACGAAGATGTGAGTCTGTCACACTGTCTGATGAGGATGAAGATGATGATGATGATAAAAGAATGTAGAGAATTGATTCTCCTGGAAATAAATTAACCAAAAACGATCAGTAACCTTTCACGCCACTGTTACCTAGAAACATTGGGTCATAAATTAATGCTAAAATGAAGGCTCATACAAATGTAACTACCGTCTTCTCAAATACTTTACCAAGAATAATACTAAGGGCATAGATATTTAACAAAACCACATATTATGCATATCTTTTGTCATTTTTTGTCATATCTTTTGTCTCTGGGTGAAGTGAAAGCCCTTTATCTCCCTTTATGTTACAGTGTGGAGCAGGTGGATGTCTTATTGAACTGGCTCAGGAACTGCTGGTCATCATGGTGGGAAAACAGCTGCATCAATAATGCCCAGGAGTTCATCATCCCGTAAACAAACACACAGAAAAATGAACATATAAACACACAAACAAACACTGGGAGGGGACCTGTGAAAATGAGATAATAACTTGTAAGAACAAGATATAAAGTTCTGAGTGACCCAGGTCATTGTTGTCCAAGAACAGTTGGAGCCAGGGAAACTGGACTTGACTGATAGATGAAGATGTTTAGCTTTGTATCCCAGAGGCTGATTCAGTTCTGACTGGTGGGGAGATCCAGGTATTTAGCATCTGAGGGGTCGAAAACAAAGCCAGTGGTGTCACTTGTATCGTTAGAGCTCCTTCACTTTCAAACCACCTGGCATCTCCATTCAAAACATGTGCACTGTTGTCCCAGAAGGAGTGTCCCTTGTTCTTCACATCTATGTAAACTGCTGAGTCTTTGCCTGAGGACTTAGCCCTCCAGTGTTGAACCCTGTATTTGTTTAATGGTTGTTAACACTGTCCACATAACAAAAGGTAAAGACTCAGCAGTTTGCTTACACTTGAAGGACAAGGTACACTCCTTCTGGGGCAACAGTGTACATGTTTTATTTTGGGAAGTCAGGTGGTTCAAAGAGGAGTGAAGGAGGCCATCCATCAACATAGAATGGGGTCAACGACACCACTTATTCCCCACCTACAACCTCATCCTTTTATCTCCTCCCAGGAGATTTAACAGCCAATCACACTTCAGGTGTGTCCAAGAACTGTCGCTACAACAGCAGGACCTCTGATGCTGTGTTCCATTTACATCTGAGGTTGGAAGTCGGAACTGGGATTGACGTCACACGTGCGCGAGTCCAAGTTCCAAGCGGTTCAAATTTAACTATTTAAAAAAAAAAAAAAGAAATGCTAAACCATGAACGTGAACTGATTCAAACGTATCCTGGATTAACCATTGCCATTGTTAGCAAAACCAGCTGATAACTACCCTCTATGTGGTGTTTTGCTCATACAAACTCCAACCTCTGAATATAACTGAAACGCATCATAATGCTGGGATGTTGGACGTCAGAGCTGGGAATGATGTCAATCCTGTGCTCTAGTGCAACAAGTCGGAAGCTATTGCTAGCAATACCAGTTGATAACAACTCATTACGCAGTATTTTGCTCATACAAACATCGTAGCAACTAATTTAATAAGATTCAAATGAGACAGAGGTGCCAATAAACTAAATTATTACAGCTTCACTTCTGTTGATACGCAGAGCAGCAATCTTGGATTTTGAGGTTAGGGTTGAAGTCAGAAATCTGAGGGGAAACATCTTCATGGATCAACAACCAAGTTTCCCTCAGTTCAGCTTTTCTTGGATAAAGATGTGAGACAGAACTGAGAATGTGATGTTAACACTCTTTTCTGAGTTAAGTGAGTGTTAAGAGCTAGAGTTTGCAGGCAACTGGACTTCTTTATTGCTTCAACTCTAGCACTTAGAACTACCATGACCTGGATGACTGAGAACCTACACAGAAATTTTCAGAGTTAACCTGAAGGCTCATTATTTGGCAGGAAGCTTAAAGTGTGGTGGCGGAATAGGAGGCTGAGTCCACACCTGAAGGAAGTGAAGGAGGAGAATGGCGAGAAGGCTCAGAGGGAGGAGCAGGTGGAGGATGAGGAGATCTTTCCCTGGGAAACAGACTACCAGCTGCTGGTCTGTGGAGGACTCTTTGATGAGTACCTGGAGATGGGTGAGTCCTGGGGCTGCTGGATGATTGGATGTGTAGTGTTTTATTTAAACCTGGTCCATGACTTTTCATTGTGAATCCTCCTCATCCTCAGTGATTCAGTTTGGTTTCATCACCATCTTTGTGGCGGCATGTCCTCTCGCTCCCCTGTTTGCTCTCATGAATAACTGGATTGAGATTCGATTGGATGCTCAGAAGTTTGTGACTGAATATCGCCGCCCTGTGGTGGAGCGAGCTCAGGGCATCGGCATCTGGCTCCCCATCCTCCAGTTCATCACCCACATGGCCGTCCTCAGCAACGTAAGACTAGACCAGTTAGAAGTTAACATCTTTAGTGAGGACATTTTGTATCAGCAGCCAACAGAATCTAAATTCTTCCAAACCTGTGATTTTAGGCTTTCCTCATCGCGTTCACCTCGTCCTTCCTGCCTCGTCAGTACTATCGCTACACCAGAGACCGCACGTTGAGCGGCTTCGTCAACTTCACTCTGGCAACATCACCGTACAACTACACCCAGCAACACCATAACATATCCTGCAGGTAGGCAACATCACTGCAGGTCCACAAGGAGCTCAGCCTGTCTGATGAATGAACTCATTTTATTTACTGTAGATACCTTTAAATCTATGATCTGTTGATGATGTTGTTGCTCTTTGTAGGTATCGAGGTCTCAGGGATGAAAATGGTGAATACCTGCCAGAGTATTTTCACCTCCTTGCCGTACGACTCAGTTTTGTCATCATCTTTGAGGTCAGTGTTTCTCACACGTCAGGTTCATTTGATGAGGTTTGTTTGTTTGAAGACATCTGGTGAGCATCAAAGGATCACTTGGTTCATGGCTGTTGTAAAAAGCTTTGGACATTTAGTTGCTAAGAAAAAGTGTGAGTTTTTGCTGTGACTTGATGAAGGTGTATCCTGTCTTTCTTCCTCAGCATGTGGTCTTCTTCATTGGCCGTATGATCGACTTGATGGTCCCTGACATCCCAGAGGAGGTGGAGCTGAAGATGAAGAGGGAGCACTACATGGCTAAAGAGGCACTGGCTGAGAACCAGGTATCAAAGTGCTGTTTGTATTTCTGTTCAGTTCTAGTTTTTATCACAGTTAAGTTTGGTTTGTTCCAGTGTTGTGATCTTTGCTTCCAGGTTGTGGGGAAAACCATGATTTCTAATGATGATGAAGACCTTTCCAGCACCCTGAGATACCGTGGACTCTAGATCCTCCTCATCACAGCGGGGAGACTCCCCTCCACCGAACCTGAAGGACATCCCAGAGGAAACAAACTCTACTGACAAAAGCTCTAATGAACTCTGTCCTCAATGTCATTCCACAACCTGAACGTCCACAACTAAACGACTAAACTTCTCCTTTTGCTCAACCTCCCTAACAGATCTATTAAACCTCTACACATTCTACAAGAACTCTTATTGAATCTTTACAGGTCCTACAAGAACTTAGCAAGACCTACAAGATGTAGATCTACAAGACCACTGCCAGATCGAACTTCAACACATCCTACAAGAGTATTACAAGAGGTTCAAAAGACCTACACGATGTCTGTACAGCTACAAGGCCCTGCTAGACCTGTACAAGATCTACAAACTACACATTTGCAAAAGGACAGTAAGGTCCACAACATCTACAATATCCGCAAGACCTCTGCAACTTTTACAAGAACGATGTAGATTTCTACAGGATCTACATCTGCTAGAACTCTTCAAGATCTATAAGATACAAGAACTCGAAAAGATGTCTGCAAGATCTCTACACAAGATTTACAGCATCAGGAGATTCAAAACCAGATTCCAATATTTTTCATACATTTGTAGTTTTTCATGTTAGAATATATATTGATAAATTAAATCTATAGTTATTTTCTCAAAAAGGCCAAACGTAAGATGTAAATAAATGTCTTAAAGGTGTTACACATTTGTGTTTTTTTTTATCTTCATTAGAATGTTGTTGTGGATTTATCTGCTCCACTGGAGACAAGAGTCAAAGCTAAAAGAGATTAGATCTATTTATTTATGTAAATACTGTCCAGGGCAAGAAACCTCAACAAACCAGATTTACATTACATTTGGACAACTTCAGATATTGATGGTCTGAAGGTTAGCAACCAATTTGTTTGACCTAATAGGTCCATTTGACTTAAAGCTGCACTGCAGGGCTGACTTGACCTGATGCATGCTGGTTAGAAATGTTGTCCAACTTTCGACAACTGTAAAAAGTCAAACACCATCACTCAGTCTCGCTGTGGGAAGTGTGTCCGACTTCACTGCAGTCATTTCCTAGCAGTCAGCAGTAGTTGACGTTTGACCATCAATCAGTTGATCTTGAACACACCTATTGACCTCTCCTTTTGCATATATAGGGCCAAAATTTACTTGGCCCACCTGTTCTCCTGTGTTCAAAACTAAAACTAATAAATATAGTGTAGGTCTGCCATAAAATAGATGAAAAATCCACACACAATTGGAGTATCAAGCACAATACATTGCTAAAAATAAATTACAAAAGTGCTTGAAACACATCTTTAAACATACAAACAAAATACAGTGAAGCAGGGTTTGCAGCTCAGTTTTTAAAGTGCTTACTACAAGGTCTGTAGGAACAAAAGACATTTTATACTGTAGTTATGAGAGTCTGTAGTGCCTCCCGGAGTCTAAAATGGAGCAAAAGTTCAGCTAAAACCAGAAAAAACATCCTCTATTGGCGCATGTTGGGCCATCGTGTTACTAAGACCCTTTATGCTGGTTTTTCCTTTAAGCTGTTACCTGCCTGAATTTTCTGGATTCAGACATGTATTTTTTTTCATTAAAGAATTCAACATTTCATCAAAGCTATTGAGTCTTCCGTAAACAAACAAAATGTTTTTTTTCCTATAACACTGAATTCATTATTCATGTAAGCTAATTCTTACCAAATATTTTTTGTGTGTGTTTTTAATTTGTTTAAATCAATGGCCCCTCGTTCTAGTTTCTTAAGTGTTCTTCATTGTTGTTTATCCATCATGGACAATTCATATTTACTTAGGCTGTATTTTTGAACTCTTGTACGTTTAAACCTTTGAAATAAAGTAAACATTTAACAACATCCCCACCCACCCCCATTAACATACATACAAACAAGGTACTTTCTTTCCAATCATCCACAAAATCTTCTACAAATTGAGCTAAGCTAAATTAAGGAAATAAAACAAAATATAGTAATATTACATTTGTAAAACATATAATCAAAGTAAACATGGCTCATCTCAAATGAATTTAAAAACTCAGATTAATTTGAAATGCAGTAAAACGAGTTTGTGAGTGTGTTGGTGTTCCCGGTCAGGCGCCCTATGGGC
This sequence comes from Lates calcarifer, assembly GCF_001640805.2. NCBI lineage: Eukaryota > Metazoa > Chordata > Actinopteri > Centropomidae > Lates > Lates calcarifer. Next base: position 928,564 of record NC_066853.1, read on the forward strand.
ACCTAAACCCGCTCCGTGTGTGACGTGTAGGACCTCCTCCTCCGACACACAGCAGCAGTAATGGCGGACTACGACAGCTACGATGAGCGAGACCGGGCCTACGGTAGCTTCGGTGGCGGCAGAGGGTGAGTCTCCGCTCCACACGGCAGCTTCGCCGTGTGCCTCAAACACAAACACCGGCCGGACCGTCGCCGTGTTTCCCGCTGCTGTCCGCCCCGAGCCTCGGTGCAGGGCGACCAGGCCCCAGAGCTCAACCCGCCCGGTGCCTGCTGACCGGGCCGGGTAGGAGCGAGGGAAGGCCGCGGAGAACGGCTGGGAAACACCGCGGTCTCGGAGCTAACATGCTAACAGTTAGCAGGGGGTGGGGGGGTGGGGGGCTAGCTGCGTACTGACAGTGAAACAAACGGACCCATGTGGCGGGGATCGCCCCGGAGCTCGGTGCTAAAATAACGGTAATCTGATTAGTGTTTGGAGGAATGAACCGGTCCCGGTGAGAAGCGGGACGGAGCGGGACAGGAGGCCGCAGCATGTGGAGGTGGTGGCGGAGCTGCAGCTGCAGACTGCCCGCATGGCTGCATCATGTGTCCGCAGCTGCAGATTCATCCACGTAGTAACCGAACAGGAGGCTGTGTATCGATCAGGACGATCGGTTATTGATAGGCTGTGATGTGAGCCGTGAATCCCCGGTGATGTGCTGTTTTCTGAGCTGTTTATTTAACGTGTGTGTGTGTGAGAGAGATGTTGAAGATGAATGAAGCAGATCTGTGGGTTTGTTCAGGACTGCAGCTGCTCAGAGGAGACGAGAATGATTTAGTTTGTTTTTGTTTTCCTCCAGGGTCCATCCAGTCTGCCCCCCCAACACACACAGACCTGAATCCTTTAGAAACACACCTGGACATGATACACTGACCTTTAGGGCTGATACCTGCTGTTATTAACCTGATTAATTCATCTTTATTGATGAATTCTGTGGTAGAAATCAGGAGCTCTGACATCAGAGATCTCTAACTAGAAGGACAGACTGGTAATGATTATTACTGGATCATTTTTAATCAATCACCTGATCAGAGAATCGTCTCAGCTCTTTGTTTACCATCATCAGGACGTCTGCAGCTTCACACTGAATTTCTTCTCCCTCAGAGCCGCAGCTTATTTCCTCAGCAGCTCAAACATTACTAAGTTAGAAGTAGAAGACCTGCAGCTGATTAACTGATAATTATCTTCAGTCGTGTGCAGAGAATTGTCTGATTTGTTGTTCAGTGTCAGGGGTCAGGAGATGAATGGGAGCGGTCCTGAGGTGATGAACAGAGTAAAGAAGCAGGACAATCAAAGAGTGAAGCACTGGTTTAATTCATGTAACAACTGACAAAGGCTTTGTTTTAAAAGATGACTCCCAGAATCATCTCTATATCTCTCTACCAGACTCCATTGAGAAAAACAGTGATTTAACAGGAGCTGCTGGAATACCACTGCCTCCATCTGTTAGTGTGTCTGTGTTACTGTGAGACTTTCAGTGGTGGAAGAAGTAATCAGATACTTTACTGCAGTAAAAGTACCACACAGTAACACAGCACACTAACAGATGGAGGCAGTGGTATTCCAGCAGCTCCTGGTTAAATCCCTGTTTTTGTCAATGGAGTCTGGTGCTGATATATCATGATGCTTCTAGTTGAACAAAAAACGCTCTTACTCTTTAAAAAGCTGTGTCTCTGTAAGAATCCTGTCCATAATGTTGTCAGACACTGAGAAGAACAATCTGAGCCTACGTCCATTTTAGTGCACGTACTTTGACGTGCACATTTTCTCCTTTGGATTACACTGCAGCAGCTGTTTGAGGCTGGTCTCTATCAATCATTTACACCCAAAAACATGGAAAATAAGACCCAGGTCCAAAAACAGCAGCGTTTTCCTTTAAGGAGTCACAAGTTAAAACAGGAAACAGCTGACTTTGTTTATAAAGTTGAATAAAATGTCTCCAGATGTTTTGATGTGTCCCAGTTCACTGTGATGGGAAACAGAGACGCTGACGTCAGAGAATCACAGAGGTTTTGATTGATACATGACCAGTGAATTTTCCTCTGATCAGTCAGTTTGATTCAGAGTCTGAGGTGAAAACTTTGACTCGTGTGTCTTGAGTTTGTCTGCTGAAGTTTATGAGTCGATGTGAATGAGGAGAATGATTCATGTTCGAGTTGAATCATTGAAAAACAGCAGGGTTTGACTCAGACAGCAGGTGTTTGATGACTTAAACCACTACAGCTTTTTACCACAGTGAACTGGACTCTGAGGACCTGGTCAGGTTTTTATAGATCAGTCATTTTATCGGTGTTGAAGCCTCATGCCTCTGAGAGTCCAGCAGGGGGCAGAAGTCCAGCTCCTCTGTGTCGGTCTGACACTTCAATAACATGACGTTCATCCTGACTGTGACTCAGGAGGTAGTTTACCTGCTGGACAGGTGTGTAACAGGAAGTACTCAGCCCTCTTAGTGAAGTAGAAGTACTACAGTACAGGAATACACTTAGAGGTAAAAGTCCTGCAGGTACGCAAGTATCACCAGAAACATCACTATATTTCAATACCAGACTCCATTGACAAAAACAGTGATTTTATTGAGCAGAACACAGGAGCTGCTGCCTCCATCTGTCAGTGTGTCTGTGTTACTGTGAGTACTTTCGGTGGTGGAAGAAGTAATCAGATACTTTTACTGCAGTAAAAGTACCACACAGTAACACAGACACACTAACAGATGGAGGCAGTGGTATTCCAGCAGCTCCTGGTTAAATCCCTGTTTTTGTCAATGGAGTCTGGTATTGATTTAAAGTAATTTTTCTAGTTAAGTAAGAAGGATCTTCCTCTTTAATAAAAAGCTCTGTCTCTGTTGGACTCCTCTCCATAATGTTGTCAGACCCTTGTATCAACAATCTGAGCTGCTTATATGTTCTATTTTTAAAACTGTCTGTACTCCATATCCCATGATCCTCTCTGCCTCCCCCCTCCAGGCCCCGTGGCGGTGGCGGCCCCGGAGGCCCCAGGAAGCAGAAGGAGCTGCCGTCAGAGCCTCCGTTCACGGCGTACGTGGGGAACCTGCCGTTCAACACGGTGCAGGGAGACATCGACATCATCTTCAAAGAGCTCAACATCCGCAGCGTCCGATTGGTCAGAGACAAAGAGACAGACAAGTTCAAAGGTCAGCGGCGTGGAAAAACCAGAATCCTGAGGCTCGGCTCTGTCGTCTCCGTCAGTAAACTCACTCTGACTCTGTTTCTGTCTCCTGCAGGTTTTTGTTATGTCGAGTTTGAAGACTTGGAATCTCTAAAAGAAGCTTTGACGTACGACGGTGCTGTGAGTATCTGAAGCCACATATTTCCTGTTTCCAGCTTCTCACAGGAAGATTTTCTGTTTTTTCTCATTTCATCAGAAACTTAATATTTTTGACTTTTAATCAGACAGAATATGACTTCCACTGTTTACTGTCATTTATAGACAGAATTATTAAGGGTTAGGATTTGTCAAAATTAATAATTGATAGCTGCCGTCTTATTATTATTATTATTTCTTTAACCAGAAACATCTCTATAAATCAACACCAGACTCCATAGAGAAAAACAGGGATTTAACCAGGAGCTGCTGGAATACCACTGCCTCCATCTGTTAGTGTGTCTGTGTTACTGTGTGACTCTCAGTGGAGGAAGAAGTAATCAGATACTTTACTGCAGTAAAAGTACCACACAGTAACACAGACACACTAACAGATGGAGGCAGTGGTATTCCAGCAGCTCCTGTCTCCTGCTCTGTAAACTTCCTGTTTTTTTCATTGGAGTCTGGTGTTGATATATAATGATGTTTTTGGTTAAATTAACAGGATCTATCTCAGTCTGCAGCAGCTTCCTCTGTGTCCACTTGTCTTGTTTTGAGTCTGATGTGACCTCTGACCCCTGCAGTTGCTAGGTGAAAGGTCACTGAGGGTCGACATCGCAGAGGGACGAAGGCAAGAACGAGGAGGCGGCGGCTTCGGCTTCAGGAAAGACGACGGTAGAGGTAGGAACACCTGAAACGGCGACAGGAAGTAGGTCACTAACCTGGTGTGCATTTGATTCGTCCTCTGCTGTCGTCTCCTCCTCCACGTCTGAAGATAAAATCTGACATTTCAAATTTCAGTTAAAGTTAATTTAAATATTTAAAAGCTGTTAAACTGATACAGAGGAGGAGGAGGAGACTCTTCATCCTTCACGCTTCATCCCTCCATCATTTCATCCTCCCTTCCCCTCCTTTCCTTTTCCTCAAACTGGTCCACACACAGGTAACAGGTGACAGGTGACAGGTAACAGGTAACAGGTGACAGGTAACAGGTAACAGGTGACAGGTGACAGGTAACAGGTAACAGGTGACAGGTGACAGGTGACAGGTGACAGGTACAGGTGACAGGTAGCTGAGGTCACCAGGTGTAGAAGTGATCAGTCCGTCTCCTCGTAGAGAATCTACTTCTTCTCTAACATCTCCTCTCTGATTGGCTGATGGATGACTAACAAGCTCCGCCTCTTCAGTGCTGCTCTTCCAGCTCCTTCCAGAAGGAGGCACCGCCACCTCCTCCTCTGTTTCCTCCTCTCCTTGTCTCTTCTCCTCCCTCTCTGTCCTCTTCTTTCTCCTCTCCTCCTCTCCTTATTTCCTCCTCCCCTTGTTTCCTCTCCTCTCTCCCCCCTCCCTCCTCTCGGTGTTAAACTCCCCCCTGTCCTCTGCAGGACGAGGAGGTTCTCGAGGAGCTCCCAGAGGAGGAGGAGGAGGACGTGACTCCCGAGACGAGTTCTACGACCAGCCAGGTGGAGGTGCGCTCAGACAGATCAGCAGCTCAGGTCGGACAGCAGCGGATCCCAGCCGGCCAATCGGAGCGCTGCTGGGCCTTAGCCAATCAGACGGCAGGAAAATGTCTCAAACTAAAACTAATTTAACCAGGAAGAACTGTAACGAGCTAAATTACAAGTAATAATAAACTAAAAAAGGTTAAAGGTTAAAGACCATCAAATTAAAATAATGTTGTTTTTGTGTAACTGTTGCGCCCCCTGTGGGTGGAACGCCACATGACACAGGTGCACAGGTAAACCACCTGGATTCTACTTTTTGTTTTACTCACACAGGTGAAACCTTTAACCCAAAGCTCCGCCTCCTGAGGCTGCTGTACCACACCCTGTTTTTTTTTCTCCTCCCATCATGCCTTTCACCTCAACCATCTCATGCTTATTTGCCGCCTCACAGGATCCAGACACTGCGGGACACCTGAGGGGCGTTTGTCTGCCGACTCACCTGTCCGTTTTGTCTCTGCAGGTTTTAGAGATGATGACTACATGGGAGGGCGGAGTCGAGGCGGTGGCAGTCGCCCCGGTGACAGAAGGGGGGGAGGTGGAGGCATGGGTCGCTACAGAGATGGACCCCCCCGGGGAGGAACGACAGACTTCAGGGAACCGTCTGAAGGTGACATCACTTCCTGTTGTCAGTTGAGTAAACGTTAAATTGTACTGACTTCTCTTTCTGAAAGTACTGACTTCTGTTTGTCTGTTTGTCTGTTTGTTTGTTTGTTTGTTTGTTTGTGTCTCTGCAGAGGAGCGTGCACAGCGGCCTCGGCTGCAGCTGAAGCCTCGGACCGTCTCTGAGCCGCTGAACCAGGTCGCCAACCCGAACTCCGCCATCTTCGGCGGAGCCAAGCCACGAGAGGAGGTGATCTCCAGAGAAAAACCATAAAAGACTGAAGGCCATGAGGGCCAGAGGGAGGGGGAGGGGGAGGGGGTGGTGAGGGAGAGAGGGAGGGGGAGACGGATAGAGAACTTTAACTAGGAAAATCAAAAAAAGAAAGAAAGAAACGCCAACGGGATGAGTTTAAACGCCACAGTTAGCATTCCTTCCTGACAGACAGACAGCGAGTGAGCGGACGCCGCCCTCCTCTTCTTCTTCTACTTCTTCTTCTTCTTCTTCTTCTTCTTCTTCCTGTTTGAGTTCAGTTTGAGCAGAATATTTATTCTTAGTCGGAATAAAGATGAAACACACTCTGACACTGATGAATAATAAACCTGTAAACACAAACACAACAAGCAGCTTGTGAATGCATGTCCAAACTTTGCGTTTCTCTGCCCCGCCCCCCTCACTGCTGCTTACTGTGATGTCATACCCGCTTCGTCCAGTAGCCCCGCCCCCTCTTTCGGCAGGTCAAAGGTCAGCCACCATTTACTCGCCAACAGAAAGAAGCCCAGTGGTTAAACCTGTAAAGTCGTCTTTTATTTTTTTGTATTTTGTAGTCGTTCAGCTGCAGCCCCGCCCCCTCATCCTGATTGGTCGAGTCAGAGATGAACTATTTTTTTCCTTCTTTGCTGTCGCTTGTTGCCGTGGTGACTCATCAATCAGGTTCTCCAACTTTGATCAGAGGAATCTTTTCATATTTTTCTCGGTGTTTGTTGTTTTAATCAGCCTGTTGTCCCGGGTGGGCGGGGTTTAACCTGCGTCAGGACGGACTCTCGACAAGCTCACCCCCCAACCTGCCCCCTCCCCCCCAGACCCCCACCCCTCCTGGTATCTTCACCAGATACCTGAAAACGTTTTCTTAAAATAGACGCTGAATCTATAGATCGATGATGGTCTGATTTCTGTTCCCATGATGCACTGCTGATAGGAGCACCTGTTCAGGTGACGCTTCTGTAGTTGACCAATCCCAATGAATGCTGAGAAGCAGAAGACCAAGTGCTACGTTCACTGTCTGTAGGATTTTCTTCCATTTGGCATCCATTTAACTCTCACATATCGCTGTGTTCAGCTGCTGAGGAAAAAAGGGAAAATCAAATTCAAAATGAAAATCACATTTTTGATTTTTACAAAAAAAAGATGCTGAATGGAGTTTGTAGTTTGTTTTGCTGCAACAATAAACTCCAATCATGGACACGTTTGATTGTGTCCCACACACCCTGAACGCAGCACAGTTTACACAGAGGGGGTGTGGCCTACAGCTACGGCTCCTCTGATAGGTTGTCTCGAGCTGATGAGTAATCTGGATGATGCTGTGATTGGATGTTTTTACGTCGACAGCGCGCTGAACCTGCCCTGTCCAATCAGATTTGAGGCGTTGTCCACACTGAACACAAAAAGAAGTTTCCATTGATCCACACTGAAAACTTCACCTGAAATCATTGATTTGAAAATGGGGAGGGAAAATGACGGGAGGATCGAAAAAACTTAACAAACAGAAACAGTTTTTTTTCTTTTTTCTGTTTAATTCTTAGTTTTTTGTTTCCCTTTAATTATGTTTTATTTTGTCCTGATTCTTTTATGAATTCTCTTCCTCTGCTAATATTTAAGCCAAACCTTTTTTTCACTGTTTAACAACAGAAAAAACAAATTTTAACCAAAAACAAAGGAATCTCGGATGAAAAAGAAGGAAGCAAAAACTGAAAACAGTTTTCCATTTATTCGTTATTAATTTTCTTTTAAATACTTTTTTCTCTCTTCATTCTTTTTCCCATCTCATATTTTTACATCCATTTTTCTGTCTTTAAAGGTGCTTCATGTATATTTTTGCTATTGCTACATAGCTAACGTTAGCACTGACAGCTGTTTACTTCATTCTTTTACTCATCAAGAGCTGTCTCCAGAGGTAGAAAGTAACACCGGTGTTGTTTTGCTTTTATTTCTGTTACTTCTTCTATTGAAGTTAGCATGCTAACAAGCTAGCCCTGGGCTGCCTCGTCTTGTGATACCACTTTGTACCTCAAGAGGTGATAGTTTGTAAATGCTACAATGGCTTAAGCTAATGGCTGTTAATGCTAACGTTGGCTACGTAGTGATAGCAAAAACCTACATGTAGCACCTTTAATTAAATTGCATGGTCTAATATCTGTATTACCACAGCTAAAGATCTTAAAATGATGGCGCCAATACACCTTGACAGAAAAGATAAATCATAAAGAAAACTAATGAGGAAGAAAGAAGTTTCTGTTTTCCCTTTAATCTTTAAGTTTCTTTTCTTTGTTCCTGTTTACTCATGTCTGTTTTCTGACTTCTCACTATTCCATTTATTCCCCATTTTTTGTGGCTCTCCCTCAGGCTCCCGGCTACATTTTTTTACTCAGATAAATTTTGATTGATAGAAAAAGTGTTTAAAGAAGGAAGCAATGAAAGAGAATTTGGGGGGGAAATTTAAGAAAAGGGAAATTAAAAAAGTAAAGAGACAGGATGTAAAAACAATGTACTTCTTCCCTAATTTTATCATTTTTTTCCCCTTTGCTTTTTGCTCCCCATTTTCTCCACCTCTCTTCGCTTTTCCTCCACCTGTCTTTGTTTACAGCACTGACTCATTTAAACCACCTCCTGACATTCTCCCCCTGACCAGACGGTGGCGCTAACACGACGTGTCACCAACCGAAAAGAAGAAAATTTAAAGGTTTTTGTGCTTTTTTTGTTACTTCAATGTGGATCATGTGGAAGTCGAACGCCACCGAGAAAACTCTGTAAAACTGATGAATGAAAGTCAGAATGATTGATTATTGTACAATGACGTCATAGTTTTGGTTTGTAGTTAGCTATAGTCCTCCATCTTTAACCCGTAGGGAAAACTGAACTGACCATGGGCCGTAAACCTGGTCCAGGTCTCTGTGTGTCAGTGTGGGGATCTGGATCAGGTCTGGGTCTGTAGTGGATCAGGTGAACAGGATTTAAACCTTCAGTGTCCTCAGTCTGCGTCGCTTTGAGAACATTTGTGTCGCTGATAAAAACAGTTTTCTTTGTTTTTTCCAGGACATTAAATGGAACAAGTTTTTCTTACTGTACAATAGAAATAAAAAAAACAGCTGTTTTAACTTTTTCTTTTCCAACACTGTTTATGGCAATAAAACTGTATCATCATCGTACATCAACCAGAATGTGTTTAATTTCAGGGTGGGGGGGGGGGGTCGATTCCTCGTTCTGATTTTTATTTTTTCTTCCAAATGAAAGAAGAATAAAGAATAAAGCTCGTTCTGTTCGGCCTCTTGTTTCTCTCTCTTTAGCGTTTATTGCAACTGAATTTATTCTACACGTTGACAGAAAAGATGAAAGAAATCGCAAAGACCTCAGATGGGTTTTCACTTGCACAAGACAGGACTCCAACCTTTGTCTTAACAGATCATTTAAAGGTGCTATATGTACAGTTTTGCTATCGCAACGTAGCGTAGTGTGTTTAGCATCAAACTTTATTCCTTTACATCTCCAGAGGTGGAAAGCAATGCAGTGTTTTACTTCCTGTTCTATCATTGAAGTTAGCATGCTAACCAGTTAGCCCTGCTAGTCTCAGCACTTTCCGATAGTGATTTGCTGCCTCCAGTCTGCCCTGAAGAAGTAGCTCAGAGGACATATTCTAAATCTCTTGTATGTAAGTTTTGCTATTGCTACGTAGCTAACGTTAGTATTAACAGATGTTTATGCAGTGTTCAGCGTCAAATTTTATTCCTTTATTTGTGTCCAGAGGTGGAAAAACAACACCAATGTTTTCCTTCTATTTCTATTACTTCTTTTCTTCTTTAGCATGCTAACCAGCTAGCTTCGGCCTGTTCTGTCTCGTAATACCACTTTGTTCCTCAAGAGGCAATAGTGAGTCACTGTAGTGTTCAGTCATATACAGTCATTTGCAGCAGCAGTTACCCACAGAATCACTTCCTCTTTAGCGATTTTGCTTACAAAATAAAAGTACGAGATTTTTGTAGCAATGCTACACTTCAAGCTAATTGAGAGCTTTTATTCTGAAAAGTTCTGACCCAAGTTGAAAAGATTCTTTTGCTGCACTGATGTGATTTGTAGTATGAAAAAAAACATTCTTGTCTTTTAAACACAAAGATGTTAATGCTAACATTAGCAATGTAGCAATGACAAAAACTTACATACAGCACCTTTAATCATTAAATTACAGATTTTCTTTTTCAGAGTACTTTTACTCCAGTGCTGTACTTAAACACTAAAATGAAAATTCTAATGTTAATCTGACAATAACCTGCTGAAGTGACTTTACAAACTAAATTTAAGGTTAAAGAACTTTGTTTTAACATCTGAAGGTAGAACTCAGTGGAAATGTCTCTTTTTTTATTCTTATGTTTTATGAAACAATAAATGTATTTATAAAACAATCATTAGTTGCAGTTCTATAAACAATAGTTAAACATCAGCTCCATCTCCACCACCTACAACAGTAAAAGGTCTGCTTTAACATTAATGCATCAATAATAATAATTTAATGATAAAAAATATACAATATAGTCTTTTACTTCAGGATCATTTTCAGTGCAAAACTTTTACTCAATATTTTTACAGTGTGGTATTAGTACTTTCTCTGAGTACTTTCTCCACCACTGCTAAAATATGCTAACTTTATTCCCTAAAATATTTTATTTAAAGCCCAAATTTCAGTTTTCTGTTGTAGTAATTGGAGTAAAATATGTGTCATTTGTCCACAAGGTGGTGCTAGAGCAAAATAAATAATCGTCTTAAGTCATGAAGAAGTTGATTGAATAGTTTTTATCCTGCAGTTTGTGAGTTAAAGTGAAGGAATTTGACTTTGAGCAGGTTGATGGATGCAGACCAGGAAGTATGGAGGATAATCAATCGATCCTGAGTTGATTGATCAGACCTCTGTGCTATTGATTCACATTGCGTCTGTTCCAGGAAATAAAGAACCATTAAAATGATACTGAAGCTGTTGTTAAGGTGAAACTGTTGCATCATGCTCCTTTAATTTTGTATTTTTATTTTTATTTTTGGGGGTTAAATAGGAAAAATACAAATGGTTACACTGGCATTTTTTAAACTTCCATACAGGGTGTGTTTAGGTTTGACTTATGCTACTTTTGGGGACAAATTTCAAATTTAAAAACAGTTAATTGCAGACAAACTGCGTCTTCAACTGTGAAAACGCTGACTTTTAGTGAGTAGTTCAGGTAAAATTAAGCCTCTAGGAAATTAAGGTAAATCTATATAACGTCCGCGAAAGTGGCTGAGATCAACCCATGTGTGTGTGTGTGTGTGTGTGTGTGTGTGTGTGTGTGTGTGTGTGTGTGTGTGTGTGTGTGTGTGTGTAGTTGAACTCTTCCTGGTTCAGGTCTGTTGTGATCTCCGGCTTCAGTCTCAGTCGTTATTTCTCCGGTTTCACCCTCAGATCAAACCGCTGACTCACCATGTCAATAAACCAGCAGCCGGACCTTTAAACCACCAGGTTTGTCTGTTAACTAGCAGCGACTCGGTGGTTAGTTAGCCGACTGCTAGCTGTAGGAGCCCTGTCATTAACAGGTAAGACGCTTCGTTATGTTGATAATCCTGCTGGTTAGTCGTGAGTTAACCTGTTAACTCAGTCAGTTTAACCCGGTCTAACTTTGGCTCCGGTTGTCTCCTTTGTTGGTTTGTGTTTGTTAGTTTTGTGTCAGTTTCTTTAAACTTGATCCACTTCACTAACTAGCCTAATGTTAGCCTAGCATGTAGCCTGCTAGCAGCTCAGGGCACTTTCCAGACTCCCAGCGCCAGACTCCGTTCACATATCGTCGAATTTAAAGTCGCCTTGCTCACCGGCAAACGGCTCGTGGTTCTAAAACACAACTTTTTATTTCTTTACGTCTTATGTAGAGACATTTAATCATTCGGCAAACATTTAACACAGAACAACCCTTATTTTAACTGCATGTAAACTTGACTGTGGTTATAGCCCAGCTGTGGTATGCGTTTCGTGTGGAAACAAACACGTCCTGGCTGTACCTCACTTTATTATACCTGATGATTAATTGAATAAAATACATACTATGTGAAACATGACGCCGAATATATCAGAAGGTCTTAGTAATATGTAAAAGCAATTTTTAATTGGTTATTTACTCTATGAATTTCAAACGATGAGAGAAGAACATAAAAATGCTATTTTTCCATATGTAGTTTGGTTCATAGTCGACTGTGCACAAATAAAAGTGGCAAAAGTGTTTAAATTGTTTTAAAACTGGCGGTAACAATGTTGAAGTGTAAAAATACGTTAAGTAAAATATTTTCTGATAAATAAATAAGACTTCATCCACATGCAAACTTGACTGTGGTTAGATAAACAAAGCTGTTCAATACCTGCTCATTTATTAAATAAGAGTCCTGCTTCGTGAAACATAACGCCGAATTATAAGAGGGTGTTCTTAATATGTCAACGTTTATTTTTTGCCAAGTAATTAACATTATAAATGTGAAACGACGAGAAAGGAACATAAAAATGACAGTTTTTAATATGTAGTTGGGTGTGCAGTCAGCTGTGTGCAAAACGAAGGTGAAGGGTAAAGTTTTTAGGTTATTTTTATTGTTAACATCATTTCCGTTTAATATAACAATTTACATTAGATATTGTGTGTCTGAGAACAGAGATTTAGCAGAAGTGCTCAGTTTTATGTAAAAATCTATTTTACAGTTAATTTAGATTATGAGTGTGTGATGAGGAGAGAGGAACATCCACCAAACTCTATGGAGTAGGTCATGTTGTAAACTATGAAGATTCATTTTGTCAGTGAAGGTAACCAAACTCCATTGTAAAAACGCTTGATTTAAGAGAAAGTCCTGCAGTCTGAGAGCTGGTTGTGTATGCAGTATGTGTTAGTAGTGACAGTGTGTACTGTGTTTCACAGGCATGTGGGCGTCCTGCTGTAACTGGTTGTGTATGGACTCGGCTGATGCTGAACAGTCTGGTGGGGGCGAGCGCCGTCACCAGTCCTACACGAACTCAGCCTTCACCAATCAGCCTTCTCCGACCCCACCTGAACACACCTGTAAGGCCTGCGGGGGGCGCTTCGACACACCTGCCAAGAAGGTAACACATGGGACAGACTCATATTGTTATAATAAGAGTCTGACAACATTATGATAGGATTCCTACAGAAATAAAGCTTTTGATTTAAGAGTAAAATCACTACCAGACTCCATTGACAAAAACAGGAATTTTACAGAACAGAACACAGGAGCTGCTGGAATACCACCACCTCCATCTGTTAGTGTGTCTGTGTTACTGTGTGACTTTCAGTGGTGGAAGATACTTTCTTGAAGTGAAAGTACCACACAGTAACACAAACAAACTAACATTTCATATTCCAGCAGCTCCTGTGTTCTGCTTCATAAAATCACTGTTTTTGTCAATGGAGTCTGGTAGTGATATATAGTGATGTTTCTTCCCAGACAAAAAGGAACCTGGGCCTTATGTTTGTTTGTCTAAATGGCTGGTAACAGAAACAGAAACATCACTATATATCACTACCAGACTCCATTGACAAAAACAGTGATTTAGCAGAGATGACCTGTAAACTGTCTGTTCTGTCGTCCAGGTGCAGACATTCCTTCCTCCCTCCAGACATACGAGGTCTTTCCGACTGATCAGTCATGTGAAGTATGAGCCGGGCGGTGTAAACAAAGAATAAAATGTTTAATTTATCTTTTTAAGATGTGGGTTTGCTCCCTCACAGCCTGTAAATGACGTCGGTCAAAGTGTAAACTCAGTCTCTCTGTTTGTGTTTTCACTCCTCTGGAATTTCCCTGTTGTCATCTGTGACTCTGGACGTCTGCAGAGATGTATTGTGGGTAAATCCTTGTTGACTGAGAGAGACTGAAAGACTCATTAAAAGGACAATTAAGAACAATCCTAAACAAGTCCTAAAACCAGGACATAAATTAGCATGTTAGCTCTTCCTGTTCCCTCGTCCCAGAGTCCGTGTGTTTCTGGTTAAATGTCTGAAATAAGGTCTGTGGTTTTAACAAGCTCAAGACATTTTCAGGTTTTATTCTCCGACATAAAATGGGTCAGTAAATCCCCCACTCCTGATGTTTGAAGCTTTGCTAACGAGGACTGATCCCTGTGGGATTCCTGTTTTACTCTTTAAATAAAGAGGACGTTTTTATTCTTAATTCTGACGCACAGTTCAGAAGATATGAGTCAAACCATGACAGGGTTTTTTACAGTAGCAGGAAGGCAAACTCACCAAGTTCCCTTTACTAGATTCTTTTTAAACCGGGCAGCATGAAGCATCTCGTCTGTTTCTGCTGATCAACCTGAGGATGTTTTAGTTGCAGTACCACGAGTGGCCACCGGGAGAAACTGACAGCAGGTGGCTTCCAACCAGGTGTATGTGTTCATGGATGTTGGTGTTGTGGTTCAAACACTCGTCTCTGAGTCTGAAACTAAACAGGAAGTAGCTGAGACAGACAAGATGGCTGCTGCAGGTCCATCCAGCTGCTCTGATGTTCTGTAGTGCAGGACTCTACCTGTCTCTCTCTCTACCTGTCTCTCTCTCTCTCTCTCTCCTCCCTCCCTCTCTCTCCCTGTCTCTCTCTCTCCCTGTCTCTACCTGTCTCTCTCTCTCTCTCTCTCTCTCTCTCTCTCTCTCTACCTGTCTCTCTCTCTACCTGTCTCTCTCTCTACCTGTCTCTACCTGTCTCTCTCTCTCTCTCTCTCCCTCCCTCCTCTCTCTCTCTCTCTACCTGTCTCTCTCTCTCCTCTCTCCTCTCTCTCTCCTCTCTCTCTCTCTCTCTCTCTCCTCCCTCTCTCTCTCTCTCCTGTCTCTCTCTCCTCTCTCTCCTGTCTCTCTCTCTCTCTCTCTCCTGTCTCTCTCTCTCTCTCTCTCTCTCTCTCCTCCCTCTCTCCTCTCTCTCCTCTCTCTCTCTCTCTCTCTCTCTCTCTCTCTCTACCTGTCTGGATCCCTGGCAGGGCCGGAGCTCACAGGTGCCCAGGCACTGAGCTTGGTGCTGGGGGTGCGCTGTGTCTGGCTGCTGCAGAGAGGCTCCAGGTCCTACCTGAAGAGTGATCACCTGACTGCTGATGTCATTATGGAAATAAAGTATCTTTAAAAAATAAAAATCTGTCTCTCTCTACCTGTCTGTCTCTCCACCTGTCTCTCTCTCAGCATGTGTGTGTCGACTGTAAGAAGAACTACTGCAGCCGTTGCTCCGCCCAGCTGGAGCCCCGCCCCCGCCTCTGTCATACCTGTCAGCGTTTTTATGGCAACCTGCTGGAGCGGGCGGAGCTTATGAAGCTGAAGGTGAAGGAGCTGAGAGACTACCTGCACCTGCACGAGGTCTCCACCCACCTGTGCAGAGAGAAGGTGAGGTCACGTGACGCCGCGGCCGCTGACACAGGTAACTGTCGCTCGTTAAACCGCTGTTTCCTGTCTCTCAGGAGGAGCTGGTGGAGCTGGTCCTGGGTCAGCAGTCCTCACCATCCAGCACCTCAGCCCCCGAGACGCCGAGTCCTGACCCTCCCTCTGTGACCTCAGACCCCCCTGACCCGACTCCTCACATTTCCAGCTTGACCCCAGACCCCCCGACACCCGCCCCGATCCTGAACCCCGACCCTCCTGCTGCGCAACCTGAAGCCACGGCCCCTCCTACAGAGACCGCCTCCGCCGAGACCGATGTTCAGGACGACGACCAGGTAGAACCAGAACAGTGTTTTTGAGACTTGGTCTTGTTGAGTCTGGTTCTTGGTCTTGTTAAGTTTGGTTCTGGGTCCTGTGACTGACTCTGTGTCTGTTGTCCTTCTGGTTCAGACCTGGGACCCTGAGGAGGCCCCGGTCTCGGGTCGTAGGGCGTCTCTGTCGGACCTGAACAGTCCGGATGACATCGAGGCTCTGAGCGTCCGACAGCTGAAGGAAATCCTCGCCAGGAACTTCGTCAACTACAAAGGCTGCTGCGAGAAGTGGGAGCTGATGGAGAGAGTGACCCGGCTGTACCAGGACCAGCAGAACCTCCTGGGTGAGTCTCCTGGTCCTGGTGTGTGTTTGAGGAAACAGTTTCCTGATGGTTTGTTTGTCTGAGACTTTAAAGTTTCAGTGTTTTGATTTTTCAGGTTTTCAGTTGATGTTTTAGATGAAACTCAAATAAAAACTGTTGATTTTTTGTTTTTCAGCTGCCAACGCTGTGAACGCCTCAGGTCAGTTTCTCACTGATTTCATTACTGGACATTTGAAGATGTCACCTGACATTTAAAGACTAAACGATTGGTCAGTTAAAAAAAGAAAATAATTGGTAGATAACTTCAGCAGACCTGTTCTTCACAACCATAACCCACTTCAGTCTGACGTCATGATCAACTAAAATCCTGTTTCCTGGTCCAACTTCTCTGAGTCTCTCCTGTTTTCAAGAGTTGTTGCTGAGTCTGTGTTGTTTGAACAGATCTGTGCTAACGTTAGCCAGCTAACCTAGCTAAGGTGCTAATATTAGCTAGGTTAGCTGGCTAACGTTAGCTCAGATCTGTTCTCAGATCTGCTCAAACAACTCAGGACACAGCACTGCAGCATCTTGAAAACAGGAGAGACATAACAAGCGGATATTGTCCCTCATGGTCTTCCGTACGTCTCCCTCTGTCTCCCTCTAGAGTCCGGTGGCGGCGCTGCAGGTCTGGAGGAGAACCTCTGTAAGATCTGCATGGACTCTCCCATCGACTGCGTCCTGCTGGAGTGTGGTCACATGATCACCTGCACCAAGTGTGGCAAGAGGATGAGCGAGTGTCCCATCTGCCGCCAGTACGTCGTCCGAGCCGTCCACGTCTTCAGGTCCTGAACGCACCAAGACTCCAAACCAGGTAAAAACCAGACCGGGTCTGTTTATTTCCTGTGGTCTGGTCTCTGTCTGACCCCCTTCTTCTTCCTCTTGTCTCTGCAGGACCAACTATCCTCAAAGCAATAAACTGCAAACCAATCCTCCTAAAGGGACCCTCTACAGGAACAGAATGCTTTTATTTTGGTAACTCTATTTTTCTAGTGTAAATAAGACGAATGTAAGAAGTGACCTTATCTGACCTTCAGACTGCGGAGCTGCTGTTTGGACTCTGAATGTACGGACTGAGGTGGATCAAGAACCAAGACCCAGGACCCCTCTGTGCCTTCACCACCTTCACTGTTCTTATTTCAACCTGTCGTTTGTTTACAGTCCACAGAGTTTACACTGTAAAAATAAGAGCAGTTAAAACAGCAGGGCGCAGGCTACAGCACCTGTTTTCTGTGAAGCTTTTACTTCCTGCTTTAACTGCATCAAAGTCATGATTGGCTGAACTGTCCTGGTCCTGTTTGGTGTCGGGACCTGCGACGGTTTCCTCCCTCAGACCAAAGCTCCTCTGCCTTCAGATCTCAGCCTTATCTTAAACTTTAAACTGGGTCAGACCAGCAGCCAATCAGAGCCTCACACTGAGTCCCGCCCCTGGCCTCAGGTGATTGGTCAGGAGGTTCAGGTGAACATGTTCACACATTAACATTTGTCATTGTCCCTTCAGATCCTCGATGTCACAAACTGAAAAGAGAGATTTAAACTCAGAACCAGATCAGAACCACAACTCACACAGCGTCTGTCACTGTGTACTTAAAGGAAAACTCTGGTGTTTTTGAACCTTATTTTCCATGTTTTTGGGTGTTAATGATTGAATCTTTGGACTTGCTTCTGTATTTTTAAAGAACAGTTTCTATCTATATCTCTACCAGACTCCATTGACAAAAACAGGGATTTAACCAGGAGCTGCTGGAATACCACTGTTAGTGTGTCTGTGTTACTGTGTGGTATTCCAGCAGCTCCTGTTAAATTCCTGTTTTTGTCAATGGAGTCTGGTAGTGATATATAGAGATGTTTGTGGTTAATTAAACAGGTTCTTACTCTTTAATAAAAAGCTCTGTCTCTGTAGGAATCCTATCATCATGTTGTCAGACTCTTTCATAACAATCGGAGTCTGTCAGAGACAAAAACAAGAACCTTAATGGACGGACTTTGACAAAACAAAGCTCTGTCCTGTTTCAGTTTGTGTACAGTCACAGTTTATAACCAGTTCAACCAAACAGTGATTTTCCCTCCTCTGCTCAGACTGTTTTTATATGAAGAAAAACAACAAGGCCTCATGATATGAAATGATTCAGTAATGTCCCCCGGCTCCCAGTCTTCATGCTAAGCTAACCATGGACCCACTGAGGCCTGGTCCTTTATGTTTGTTCTGAGGGTTTCATGGCTTTACAGATTTTTATATTCTGTGATTTAAAACGTACTATTTTTTTAGGCTGATTCGAGCATTTTATTCACAGTTGTCAGAACCTTTAGGGCAAAACAAGTAGATAATTACAGAAAGGCTTTATGTGAGATAATAAAACAGCAATGATATTTTTATAGGTCAGTAGCTTCCCTCTGAACTTTCCTGGAAACTCATTGTGAGACAAAGTTCTGAGGAAGTTGCTCAGAGTTTATGTGGTTGTGTTGAGTTTAAACACACTACTTCCTGTAACTTAAAGTGGACCTGTCACTGTACTGGACCTCCGTCTTCTTACCTGACTCTGGGAAAAACCAGAGAACAAGAGGATTTACCTGAATCTTGGACCATACCTGTAAAATCTATAGAAACAAAGAGGACGCTTTCCTGAAGATTTATTCTCCTTTACCAGCAGACGTGTCTCTGTCTGTCGCTGAACTGAAACTTCAGTAGTGAAACTCTTTGGTTTGAAGTTGAACTTTGTGTCTTATTATAACTGATTGCACTAATCTGTTGATGCTGAAGAATTTTAACTGATTTGTTTTTTGGTTTAGAGACGAAGACGATGCAGGAGACAGATGTCGTCCTTTTTTGTTTTGTTTTTTTGTTTCTGTGAATCATTATGTTTGATTTTTGCTGTGAATATTTTAGGTTTTCTTGTGAGATGATGGTTGGTGCTTGAGGTGTTTCTGACTTTGGGATCACACAGTTCATCAGTTTTGGGTCGTACATTAGCATCATGCTAGCTCAGCCGTGGTACATTAACTACGATGCACTTTGATTTCTCTGCTACAATATGAGTGAATAACGTGATAATCTCAGCACTGTGAGACATTTATATGATCAAATTCCAGACAGAAACACACCATCCTGTTTTAGCTCTTAGCTTCGTTAGCAACACAGCTGGAGGCTAACGTTAGCATCCAGCATGTTAAAGCGCCGCAGTGTTAGATCCTTCTCAGACATGAAACAATCTAATATTTCCATAAGGACAGATTAAAGTCTTTTCCTTCAGATCCCTCAGATTTAACTTGTGACCCATTGGAGGGGCCCCGAGCCCATGTTGGGAACCTCTGCTTTTAATGACAGAACACTAGCACTGTGTTAATCAGAGTTTGAGACGCTCTGTGACGTGATCTGTTAGAAACAAGAAGCTTTAGTTTTCTGAGTGAACTTTGCTGAATAATTTTGTAATAAAACTGATTTTCTCTCAGACATGAATCTGTTTTTTGTGTCAGTTCTTTCGAACATTTACATTAGAATTAACCACCACACACTGAGATGACTTCACTGTGACTTTATCTGATCTTCTTCCAGCTTTAACACTAACACATTCCCCTAACATGTTCACGTGACCCTTTGTTTGTCAGGTGTCTCCTTTTATTTTATCACAGTGCAGCTTAACTAAGGAAGATGTAAAACAGACAGATCTGTCAGCAGCCCCCCCACCTCCTCTGCAGGCAGAGCACTTTTTAAATAAACCCTATTTTATTAGAAGCTAAATTAACCCCCACAGATTATATGAATCTATATTACAGGAGCTGTTTTAATGAAACTAAGATCCATGCAGTGTTTTCACTTCATTTTCTGAGCTCAGTCTGTTCACACATATAATCAGTCTTGGTGTATTGGTGCCAAACAGTGATGATAGACTTCCTGTGCAGTGTCTGTGTGTGGCCTGTAGGTGGAGCTGTTTCCTCACATTTCTTTACCAAGTAAATGAGGACAAACTGACGTTTGACATTGCACTTTACATCAGCGTTACAGCTGCGTAGTTTAAACGTGTATAAACTGGAAATACTTTGGATCATTGGACATAAACTCTCTCAGTGAGATTTCCTGTTTGGAACCTGATAATTATAAGAGCATAAATAAAACCTGGTGAATTATAAAAACTCCTGCAAATATTTAGTAATGATCATAATAGTAATTGTTATTATTGTTTTTATTTATTTATTATTTATGTTTTTTTGTCTTTCTATTTTTGAATGTGTCGTAATTACATCCCTACATCCTCAGGTTTTATTCTGTGTCCTATTTTAAATTAAACCTTCTTTTATTATTATTTTATATACATATAAATGTTGTATTATTTATTTCTATCGCGTTTGTGTTTCCAAAATAGTGATGTTGATTGGTTGGTTGGTAGAGAGGAGGCGGAGTTTCTGCAAACCTCGGCTGTCCATTGGTTGTATCAGAGGCTGGAGGCGGGATCTCAGTCGCCCATTGGTTGGTTGTTGGGGTAGTGGGCGGGGCTCCATTTGAACCGGAGTCCCGCCGCAGAGAGAAGTATCAGGTTTCCTCAGTGACAGTTAGCATGAAGCTAAGCTAAGTCCTCCATCATTATCAGCGGCGGAGAGTTTTAATAAACCGATCAGTGGGGTTTTATGGACCAGCATCGCGGTGTTTAGGCGGTTACCACCCCCCGGAGTCACGGCTATCTGTCCTGGATAACTTTTTATCGCAGGCGAAGTGAAGCGGGTGTCATGGCGGAGGGAGCGGACGCCGCGAAGAGGAAACAACCAGCGGGGAGGAAGAGCCGGCAGAGCGGGCTGAAGAGGAGCTCCAGCAGCCGGGTACGGTCCGCAGCTAACGGAGCTAACTGTTAGCATCACAGTTCGTTAGCTCCGGGAGTTTTACTGAGTTTTAAAGTCTCCGGATTAACTAATATAAAACAACATAATGAGCGAAAACCCGGCTTTATAACGGGTTCCTGGTCTAAATAAACGATTAGAAACGAGTGAGGCTCCGCGACTTTACGGTTTTTTAACCGTTTTCACAACAACAAGCTAAAGTTTAGATACAAAGAGAAGGAGCAGGCCACAACAGCTGATCCAGGAACAGTTGATCTAAACCACACAGCAGAGGTCAGAGGTCACAGTGAAGTGAACAGGACTACAGGTGGGGGCAGGTGACCACCTGTCGTCATGGAGATGTGAATATTTCTGTGCGGCTTAAGTTTATTCCTTCAGACAGAAACAGGATCAGTCTGCAGCAGGACTCCTGTCAGCCCTCCTGGTCCTGGTCTCTGCAGCTCCAGGTGTTCCTCAGTCATAAAGAAATCCCTTCATCATCACAGATCACAGGTAGAGACAGACTGAACCTGAGAAGCTGTGAGCAGGTGAACTGAGGAGACCTGGAGCTGGTTTAAAGGACCTGAGTCCTGATGAATGAAAAGTATCCAAGGTTTTTTAGATGTAAAGAGTGTTGTTCTGTGGTTCTTCAGACTGAGACGGTGTTTGTTAAATTGTGAGTTTTTTGAATGGAGTTTGGTGTGTGTGTCGTTCCAGGTGACTCTGGAGAAAGTCCTGGGCATCAGCACGGTCAGCAGCAGCGGTTTGACCTCTGACCCCAACTCTGGACTCATCGCCTATCCGGCGGGGTAAGCCCCACCTCCTCTGGCTCACCCAGTGTTTTCCCAGCATGCATTTCTGTCAGTTTTTGATTTTCTGTGTCTGTGCTTCAGGTGTGTCGTCGTGCTGCTTCACCCGAAGAAGAACAAACAGAGTCACATCATCAACACGTCCAGGTAGACCTCACCTGAACCTGACCCCGCTTCCAGAGATTTTAATCACCTGTGTGTTTGTTTACCTGTGTCAGCTCCTCACTGTGTGACCTTCAACCTTAACCTTTTATCCAGTTTTAAGTTTCATTTTTAAGAGTTTTAACTTTATATTTTAACCAGATGAAGGATTTCAGTCGTCAGATGTCTGGAGTTATCTGAGAAACAAGCTAAGCTAACGTTAGCTTCACCAAACTGCATCAGAGAAACTCTGATTTTTGACTTGAAACAGTTTTATTCAGAGTTTTCCTGGTTCGAATCAGCTGCTCTGTTTGTTTTGGAGAGGAGGAGATCTCTGAGGAGAATCCAGCTCCTGATAAAAACCTCCTGAATCAGGAGAAGCTGACGACAACTCCCATGATCCCACACTTGTTCACCACGTCATTATAACAGTTTTGACTGGGAGCCCCCTAGTGTCAGGAATTAAACATGTGTTTAAGAAGTGATCAGATGCTGGAGAATCTGTTGAAGCTGTGACGGTGTGTGTCTGTGTTTGTGTGTCAGGAAACCGTTCAGTGCTCTGGCTTTCTCTCATGATGGAAAATACCTGGTCACTGGTGAGGTAAGAGCAGAGATTCACACACCTGTTACTGTGTCAACACCTGACTGATTCTCAGGCTTAAGCCAGGTTTATTTTACTGTGTGTGTGTGTGTTTCAGAGCGGTCACATGCCCTGTGTGCGGGTGTGGGAGGTGGGCGGAGGTCAGGTGGCCGAGGTTCAGTCTCATAAATACGGCGTTTCCTGCGTGGCGTTCTCCACCAACAGCTGCTACATCGTCTCCGTGGGATACCAACACGACATGACTGTCAGTGTGTGGGACTGGAGGGTGAGGACACACACAACAACACAGCAACACACACAACGACACACTGTGTTCAGCTGTGACACCACAACAGCTCCTTTTTAACCGCAAACATCTCTATATATCTCTACCAGACTCCATAGAGAAAAACAGGGATTTAACCAGGAGCTGCTGGAATACCACTGCCTCCATCTGTTAGTGTGTCTGTGTTACTGTGAGACTTTCAGTGGTGGAGGAAGTAATCAGATACTTTACTGCAGTAAAAGTACCACACAGTAACACAAAAATGGAGGCAGTGGTATTCCAGCAGCTCCTGTGTTCTGCTGTGTAAAATTCCTGTTTTTGTTAATGGAGTCTGGTAGTGATATATTGTGATGTTTCTGGAGACATTACTGCAACATTAAAATAATATTGTCTCTTTGTGTTTGGAGCAGAAAGGTTCGATCATCGCCTCCAACAAAGTGTCCAGCAGAGTTTTCGCCGTCTCGTTCTCTCAGGACAGCAGCTATTTCGTCACCGCGGGAAACCGACACGTCAAGTTCTGGTACCTGGACGCATCCAAAGAACGACGGGTACCGACCTGACCGCTGCTCCTCTGCTCAGCCAATCACAGCCCAGCCTTCACGAGTTTAAAGTCTGAGCAGCCATTTGTGTTGTTTATTTTCTCCCGTCCCCAGGTGAACAGCACGGTGCCTCTGATTGGTCGCTCGGGGTTGCTAGGCGACCACAAGAACAGTGTGTTCAGTGGAGTGGCGTGTGGGCGTGGCCTCATGGCGTCCAGCACCTACTGCATCACCAGCTCCGGCCTGCTGTGTCTGTTCAACAGCAGCCGACAGCTGGAGGCCTGGGTCAACCTGAAGGTCAGAGAGGACTCACCTGTACGAAAAAACTCACCTGTACGGTTTATTTCACGGAAACTTTACGATCGCTGTTTGTTGTTGTCGACAGACGTCGTCGGCGAGCTGTCTGGCGGTCAGCGAGGACTTCATCTTCTGCGGCTGTGCCGACGGTCTGATCAGAGTGTTCAGTCCGTCCAACCTGCAGTACATCACCACGCTGCACCGGCCGCACCGCCTGGGCGTCGACCTCACCCAGAGCGTACAGCACGGGTACGAATACTGCAAACAACCGCACAGATACTCTGTCAACACTGCACCCATACTCAGGTAGACCCTCTGTTTCCTCTGTCTGCAGCCTGTTACCTGCCAGTCCAGGAGCTCAGTACCCCGACACGCTGGCTCTGACCTTTGACCCCGCCGCCAAACACCTCACCTGTGTTTACAACGACCACAGTGTTTACGTGTGGGACGTCAGAGACGTGAGGAACGTGGGGAAACTGTACTCGGCCCTGTACCACAGCAGCTGTGTGTGGAGCGTCGAGGTCAGTGCAGCAACACAGATACTACTGCAAATACTACCACAAGTACTGCCATAAATACTCCAGGAGTACCACAAATACTACCACAAGTACTGCCATAAATACTCCAGGAGTACCACAAATACTACCACAAGTACTGCCATAAATACTCCAGGAGTACCACAAATACTACCACAAGTACTGCCATAAATACTCCAGGAGTACCACAAATACTACCACAAGTACTGCCATAAATACTCCAGGAGTACCACAAATACTACCACAAGTACTGCCATAAATACTCCAGGAGTACCACAAATACTACCACAAGTACTGCCATAAATACTCCAGGAGTACCACAAATACTATCACAGGTACTGCCTGGAGTGCCACAGATACTGCTACTACCAGGTATTTGTGGTAGTACTGGAATATTAACAGGAATGTTCCCAGTTCTAAAGTGTACCAGGTGTACTTCATTATCTCCTCAGACGTACCTGGTTCAGGTGTTTGTTTCCTCCTCAGGTGTACCCGGAGCTGTCCGACGTGTCTCAGGCCTGTCTGCCTCTGTCCTCCTTCCTCACCTGTTCATCTGACAACACCATCAGACTGTGGCACACCGACCCCCCCACCGGCCACAGGAACCTCTACAGCAACGTAAGAACAACACCTGGTCCAGGACCAAACACCTGGTCCAGGACCAAACACCTGGTTCAGGACCAAACAGCAGGGACTTTATAGACCGTCCGTTTTGTCTTGTCGTCTCTTTTCCAGGACCTGTTGAGGATCCTGTACGTGGGGGAGAACACGCAGCACCTGCAGGCTGAGGGGGAGAGGGGGGAGGCAGCAGGGGCTGATGGGAAGGCTGGGATAAGGGTGCTGGGTATCAGTCCTGATGGACAACACCTGGCAGCTGGAGACCGCTGTGGAAACCTGCGGTGAGACACTAACACACTGTGACAGGTGACAGGTGTTTGAGGCGGGTCAGCTGACTTGTCTCTCTCTCTGTGTTCAGTATCTTTGGTTTGGAGTTTCTGGACGAGTTGGTGAAGATCGAGGCTCACGACTCGGAGGTGTTGTGTCTGGAGTTCTCGCCCACATCCACAGGTAAGACCTCAGGTGGTTTTGGCTGATCAGACACAGACGTGCTTCCTTTGAGTCGTCAGCTTCATTTTTGTTGTCGTTTCAGGTGTGAGGCTGTTGGCGTCGGCCAGCAGGGATCGACTAATCCACGTCTTCAACCTGGAGAGGAACTACAGCCTGGAACAGACTCTGAACGACCACTCCGCCTCCATCACTGCCGTCAAGTTCACAGGTAACACAGGTCACAGGTAAAGCTGGTGAACACAGGGTCAATGTGCGGCCTGCTGTGGATCAGACTCAGTGTTTAAGGACTCGGATCATGAATCAACTTGTTGTTTACCTGTTACCTGTGTTCAGGTGAGAGCCCGGAGGTGCGGATGGTGAGCTGTGGAGCCGACAAGAGCATCTACTTCCAGGCAGCTGAGCAGGTCAGAACACACACTGACATCCATCAAACTCTCTCTGTATCCCATGATTCCCTGCGTCTGACTCGTGTTGTCGTCCCGTGTGTCGCGGTCCAGACGGCGGACGGTTTGTCGTTCTCCAGGAGCCATCACGTGGTGGAGAAGACGACGCTGTACGACATGGACCTGGACTCGTCGAGGACACACGTCGCCATCGCCTGTCAGGACCGAAACGTCCGGTAAAGAGGATCTGGAACACCTGGAACACCTGAGTCTGACGTCTGAACGAACGGCTGAATCTGAGTGTTTGTGTTTTCAGGGTTTACAACGTGGAAACTGGGAAGTTGAAGAAATGTTTGAAGGGATCGTCCAGTGATGAAGGAGCTCTGCTGAAGGTAAATCCATCCACAAGGTTCACATCTGTCCCTGAAAATATTTCCTTCTACAGTTTCCAGTAAATTACAGATTAGCCTCATAAAACCTGGAAAATCCTCGAGCAGTTCATAATGCTTAACAAAGGTCTGATCAGGTTTTTATAACCTGTCACAAACTCTCGAACTCAAATAAGTTCAAAGCAGCTCAAGTTAAATCTGCTCCAGTTTTAT
Source organism: Lates calcarifer (assembly GCF_001640805.2). NCBI lineage: Eukaryota > Metazoa > Chordata > Actinopteri > Centropomidae > Lates > Lates calcarifer. The sequence goes on from NC_066853.1 coordinate 954,382, forward strand.
GGTTATAGTAAAACTTTATTGCTAAAAATCTTGTCACAGGAAATGATTTTACTCATAAAACACATTTCTACTAAAAACACAAACCTTCCTCTGAACAGTCAAACCGTCTGCAGAGCTCCGACTCTGATCTTCAATGTTCTCGAGTTCTCTCTCGACGTCGGGTTTAAATCTGACATGTTTGACATCAGATCCTCCACTCGTCACATGATCAGACTCAGTTACTCTGATATAACTGTAGCTCAGGCTGAGTATTGTACCTGGTGCCAACCAGAGGAGCATCGAGCAAGCGACGTCAAAGCTTCCGCCCACCTCTGGAAACATCGAACCGAATGCGTCTGAATTCAGTCGTTGAGAACCAGAGCTTTGGTGCTGTGTTGCAAACTTTGAAGCCGAAACACAACGTCCCATCTCTAAGATATTTTAAAGATATTTTACTGACACAGTGATCCCGACCAAAACCAAAGTTATTAATGATATTAACATGGATCATTACAAAAACTAGAAGTTACACAGTGAGAAAACTGAATTCAAAAGATGAGATCATATTTAACCCTGAGCTGCTGGTTTGGATTATTAAATGACGATGGTGGAGGTGTTGGAGTTAGGCCGGAGTCAGGAAGTAGTCTGATGCAGTGATGTGATTGGCTGATATTCGGTGTCGTCTCCAGGTTCAGATGGACCCGTCCGGGAGTTTCTTCGCCACCAGCTGCTCTGATAAAAACATCACCATCTTTGACTATGAGTCAGGGGAGTGTGTCGCCACCCTGTTCGGACATTCAGGTGAGTAAATCCACCTGAAGGGACCTGATTAAATGATCAGGTGAAACACTTCCTCAGGTGATGTCTTACCTGTCTGTCTTTGTCTCCTCAGAGATTGTCACCTGTATGAGGTTCAGTCAGGACTGCAGACACCTGATCACAGTCTCTGGAGACAGGTAAACTGCTGACATCAGCTGACAGGTAAACTGTCGACAGGTAAACTGACTGTTGTGTTGTTTTTGTGTAGCTGTGTGTTTGTGTGGAGGTTGGACTCTCAGATGACCGCCACCATGAGGAAGAGGCGGGGTCTCAGACCTAAAGTTGCACCTGAAAGCTGCGGGCGTAAACAGAACATCAGGTGAGTGAGACGGAGTCTGAGAGTTAACGAGATAATTTAATCTGGATAACTCTGATCAAACCTGTTGTTGTTTCAGGAGAGAGACCTTCATCACTGTTCCCTCCTCTCAGCTGCAGCAGATGGAGGAGGAGGAGGAGGAAGCTGACCTCGGGACTCCAGCCAGACTGGACTCTGCTCACAGTGAGTTCACTTCAGTATTGATTTATCTGCTGATTATTGTTTCATTTCATCAGTAAATCATCCAAAAACCCCAGAATACTCCGTCACCAGTGATGTGTGACAAAGAGAAGCAGCAAATATTTGACTTTGTTTTTTTTCAAATTCAAATCTATGAAATTGATCGGCTTTAATCATTGATCTGAAACTGATGTGACTCAGTGATCAGATAGAGACATCTCACTCTGTTGTTACAGAGTGGAGCGTCTGCCGCCTCATAAACAATCTTTGGCAGAGTACAGACCAGTGACTGTGAACAAAGATGGCCGACATGTCTCCACTGCCTCCCACTGTACAAAAATTAAGCCAAAATATCTGAGGAGGAGGCACGTCGGCCATCTTTGTTTGCAGTCAGCGGTCTGTACTGAGTGTTGTTCTTCATTGGTTTAATAACTGTAACTCATTATGCCACCAGGGGGCGAACAAGAGTCAAAGTTAGTGACGTGTGTTTGTGTTTCAGGTGCTCAGCTGCTTCAGACCAACGGGAAACTGCCCATGTGGTTCAGAAAACTGGTCAGTCTCATGCTCACTGAGCAGTTATAATGCTGATCCATTCACAGATAATCAATCAGTCTATAGATTGATTTTCCCGTGTTTCATGTGTTCAGCAGGGTCAGGGCGGAGCCTCCTCTGCCGTCCAATCAGACGCCGAGCCTCGTCAGGTGCGGAGTCGGTGGACGGAGCAGCTGAACCCTCTGACCATCTGCTCCAACTTCTCCCCGAGTCCCACCAAGAGTCAGGAGGAGGAGGAGAAGGAGGAGGAGGGGGAGGAGGGGGAGGAGGACTTCCACCCTCAGAGTCTGGAGAGTCTGCTGGGAGAGGAGGAGGAGGAGGAAGAGGAGGAGGTGAGCGTGCAGAGAGTTGGGTTCTGTTCTCCCATAATGCACTGCACAGAGGAAATGACTGTGTGTGATGTTCAGGTGCTGCAGACGACAGGTGAGGACAGGAGCACCTTCATCCTCTACCCCAACCCCAACACCACCTCCGACAGGTGAGGCAGTTCAGGTACCAGCTGGTCCACACACAGGATCAGAGCGGAGGAGTAACCGCCTCCTCTCCGTCTTTCCTCCTCAGGGAGTTTGACGTCGAAGCCGTGACCGACCCTCGGCGCTCTCTGACCCAGCTGGAGGTCAGAGGTCAGGGGGTGGAGCCAGTGTGGAGCACTCAGCTGAGTCCAGACTCGGCCTGTTCTGAGGGGTCTGCAGGAAGTCTGGAGCAGCAGCACGACACCGGTCAGACCTCAGATCAATATGAGACGTCTCTTAACGCTTTTACTTTAACCTGAAACATCTCTATATCTCTACCAGACTCCATAGAGAAAAACAGGGATTTAACCAGGAGCTGCTGGAATACCACTGCCTCCATCTGTTAGTGTGTCTGTGTTACTGTGTGACTCTCAGTGGAGGAAGAAGTAATCAGATACTTTACTGCAGTAAAAGTACCACACAGTAACACAAAGATGGAGGCAGTGGTATTCCAGCAGCTCCTCTGTTCTGCTCTGTAAACTTCCTGTTTTTCTCAGTGGAGTCTGGTAGAGATGAACTGTCCTCTCTCCTCAGACACAGACTCTCTGAGTCAGGGCAGCTCTGTGGGCAGTCTGGGTCTGGAGGATGACGACGACAGAAACTCTCTGAAGAACCACTTTGATACTCTGGCCTCCAGTCTGAGCGAAGGTACGACTGACACCATCTTCATCATCTTCTTCCTCCTCATCCTGTGTGTCAGTGATGTCTGGACCGACCACCTGAATGTTACTGAGCAGAAACTCAGGACAGTCCTGGATATTTTGACAATAATAATAATAATAATCATCCAACAGCTACTACTTTTACTATCCGTCTTTTTTCTCTCTTAAAGCTGCAGTGATCGATCATTTGATCAAAGCGTTAATCAGTAATCATTTTGATAATCAATCAGTGGTTTGAAACTGATTCATTTAGAAGGTATCGACAGGTTAATTGGTAATTAAAATAATCTGCTGTTTGTGACCTTTGACCTTTCAGAGAAGTTCGACACTGACCTGAGGAACCTGCAGCCTCCGGAGGAGAAACACTTCCTGAACCCTCGACTCAGCATCTCCACCCGCTTCCTGTCCCGCTTCCAGGACAGAATCAGGTCGGTGCCCGGAGCCGAGGCCGCGACCTTTGACCTGGAGGGAGGTTATAGGTCAGAGTTTGTCTGGTCGTTGTTGTCATGGCGATGACTGTTTGTTTTCTGCCGTGTCTTCAGGGCGTGGCCGAGTCGAGCTCCGCCTCTGGTCTCCATCCCAACCAGGATCTCAGAGGAGAGCAACGTCAGCAACACGGTGGTATGAAGACACCTGAGACACACCTGAGACACACCTGAAACTTCACCTGAGACACACCTGAAAGCTGTGGTTAAATCTTTGTTTCCAGGTGAACCTGGAGTCAAGCGTCGACATCGGATCAGAGTCGACTCAGAGAGAAAACAGCAGCGCTGTCGGAGGTGAGTCACAGACGTTTCCTCTGTGTGGACGAGCAGAACTAATTTAAACGCAGCTGTAAACAGGAAGTCGCCACGTCCAGCAGGTGTGATTGTGGTGCGTTCACGGCACGTTGGAAAGTAGGAAATTACAAGCTCCAAATGATTTTAATGCATGAACAGGTCGGATTTCAAACACCTGATTTACCAAACTTGATGTCAGAAGAACTACAAACATGGCGTCCTCTGCCATTACTGGTAGGAAGAGTAATATTACTTATTATTGTCAATGTTTGAGTTTCTACAAATAGAAGAACATTAATCTCAGACTTTTTCCAAACGGCTGCATGAACTTAAAGACAACAACACAGTTTGCTGTGTCAAGTTTCACCATAAAAACAGAAACTGTTCAGACTGGTCAACAGTGATCAACCAGATGAAAACGATGTTTGGTCTCAAAAGTTAATCATTCATAAACCAAATCATCTCATGATTGATTAATCAGTTGATTATCTAATCACCTCAGCTCTGTAATAAACTGTCCAGTCAGCTGTGAAGTTGGAGGTTTAAAGTCTGAAACTGGTCTGAGCAGCAGGACTGGTTCAACTTCTGCTTCAGTTTGTGACTCAGCAGGAAACAGTTCAGACTTGTTCAGATCAGATAATGTTCAGACTGATCTTCTAAACCTGCAGCATCAGATTCCTCTGAAACTCTCACAAACTTTCTCTGTGGTTTCCACACACTCACCTCAGGCCTGTTAAACAAAACGTTTGGTTTCAGTTCAGTTTGTTTCATCCTTTAGATGCAGATGTGTTTCTGACTGGAACACGTCATCGTCCTGTACGACCTGTTTTTTTCCTGCCTCTCAGTTCGCACACAGAGCTGCAGGAGGCTGCAACAGGCTGTAAACTACAATCAGACCTGGTCTTTAAATGACTGAATCTGTGATGGCGGCAGAGACTTGATGAAGCTACTGGTTCAAACAGACGGACAGAGTCAGCCCGACACGCCAGCTTCATGTGTGCAGAGTTTCTGCTGTTTGCAGTTTGTAGCAGCAGGAAAATGTCCCTGCCATGAAGCTATGAAGTTGTAATTACAGGACTCTACAGAGGGCTTTTAATTTGAAGTAACGGTCACAGGAAGTGGAGACAGCGGTCATGCCCGGTTGAGGCGCTAACATTAACTCAGTAACTATTGATCCTCACTCTGGACAAATCCCAAATCTGAGTCGACTGACAAAGTTCTGAGTCGAGCACAGAGTCAACACATCAGAGGACTCATCGTGCACACTTCCTGTAGCAGTCTGTTTTCTGCTGTCGGCCATTTTCAGTATAAAAAATAATGATTCATTGAAAATCCATCCATAGTACAGAGTCACATGTGTACAGAGTAACAGAATAATGCACCACCAACACAGTACTGTACCTGCAGTACTCTAATACTAATGTATAATGGGAAGTTCAGTGGCTCCGGGACGCTTCCCTGAGGGACTCCACCAGTCCTAAATGTTGGACTGTTCCTTTAAATCACTGCTTTAAAATGATAAACAGCAGAGACAGGAGTGTGTGTGTGTGTGTGTGTGTGTGTGACCACAGTGAGAAGCAGCCGGTCTGTCGTCCATAGAAGAGCTTCCTGTATGATATCCCATCAGCCCCTTCACCGCCCAACACGCCGCCGCCGACACACTGTGGTGGTCGTCCAGTGCAGAGAGACGCTGGGAGGTCTGTTTGTGTGTGTGTGGACACTCAGGTGTTTGGTGTCGTTCTCTGGGTAAAACTCACCTGGTGTTGACGTTGGTGATTAAATTCAGCTCCTCAGGGTCAATCTCAGACCAGCAGAGTCTGGGTTCCTGCTGGTCCTGGAAATCCTTGAATATCATGGAGGGATGTTGGTGGAAAATCCAGAACATAAACGAGGACTGGGGTTACATTTAAACGCTGTAATGAACTACCAGCATACATCATCAATTAATCTATTGATTACTGTGATCAAACGATGAATCATATGTCTGTAAACTGTCAGTCTCTCCGTCAGAGTGACGTCTTCAGTTTTCACAGGAAAAATCACTGAAGTAATCGATCAGTGATTGGGTTACGGTTTGGGGGGATGATGATGATTACAACAACAGGGTTCCCACATCTCCTGGAAGACCTGGAAAACCTGGACCAATCTTCCAGTCATGGAAAATAAGATAAAACATTTTTTAAAAATCTGGTAATTCTCCTGCTTTCCTTTGGCTTAGAATCAACTACAAGGCTACCAGAAGCTTTCCAGCGGTTTTTAATTTGTTCAGCACTGAAGTCCATCCTGGCTTTTTTCTTGAACGTGTTTGAATACGTTTGTATTAAAAACAGACTCAGAGCAGAAAAAATGTGCAACGTTAAAGAAAAAATATGAAGATAAATGTAATGTTTTTAGAAAAAGATGGAGGCACAGTTATTCCTCTGATCATTTTGTGAAATGGCTTAAATGTCCCCTCTGCCTGAAAACAAGCCGAGCTAACGTTAGCATCTTTTAAAACAAACACATTAGCAGATGGTTTGATCGCTGTTTGTCATACAAAAGAGTGGGAACCCTGAACAAAGCTGTTTCTGTGTCGTCAATCTGATCACATTAATTGATGATTAATCTGTGATTGATAATCCCATTTGAGCAGAGCTCAGGTGACCTTTGACCACCAGGTCACAGTCGGATCAATCTGGGTAAAGCTCACTCACCTGAGTGTTCAGTTTCTGATTCTCCTCCTCTTTGACCAATCAGACGTCACCTCCAGGACTCTGATGGCCCACAACAGCAGCCTGATGTCTGGAGTCCAGCAGGGGGCGCCACGGCTTGGATACTTAGGAACCACAGCCAGCTCCAGGGCCAAAGTCAGCCAGGACCCCCCCACCTCCTCCACCATCTCCACCCAGGAGGAGAAGGAAAACTTTTCCTCCTCAGACCCCCAGCCTCCTGCTTCCCTACTGTCTGCAGGTCTGGACCCACACAGCCCCAAACCTGACCCCCATCAAGACCAGATCACAAGGTAACATCTGGTCCCAGTTTTTATTTATATATTTTTATTAAAAAATATTAACAAATATTTAGAAAATAATGTAAAAATTGGGAGACCAAAACTTTATATGTTAGGAAATGTTAATCATTTGAAAATACAGCTGCAGTATTTTGACATAAGAATATTTTTATAATGAAGTAGTAATATTTTAAAAATCCTGATACTGAAGACTGAAGTCTCAGTAGGTTCACATAATGTTTTATTCAAAAATCACTACATTCAAAATATAAAGTCAAATAGTTTGAACAAAATTTTCAATACTGAACAAAAAATGTGAAAGTTAATATTTTTACAAAAAAAGTTGTAATATTTTTATAAAATGTAGAATTTGTACAAAAAAGGCCTACTACTGTTTAACTTCCTGTTTCATGCTGTTTTCATGTTTCTCGTCGTCAGTGTCGCTGTGTTGTCTCAGGAGTCTCAGCATCCTGTACCTGTGGCGAGCCCTCAGGTGTTGGCCACACCCACTGAAGTGACGTCACAGGGTGGAGTCGAGAGGTGGAGCGTCAGCAGCTCAGAGGCAACGCCAACGAATCAAAACCAAACACTAATCTTGAGCCCCGCCCCTCCATCACACCCACAGCCACGCCCACCACCTGTGACATCACCATTTCTGACATCATCACATCTGCCATTGTCTCTGACATCACCACTGCCTCCGGGCAGGGGGGTGGAGTCAAAGGAGCTGAGACCAGAATCCAGACTGATCGAGGTAAGACAGGTCTTTAAGAACTTTTATCCAAAACTCGAAAGGTGTTATTTTCTTTAAAATTTCCTTTTTTCTCAAAATATTAAAACTTTATGCTGAATAAATTCATAATTCTGTTTTAATATTTACTGTCGTCAGTGTCGACAGATGATGTTTCTGAACAAACTGTCGGAGCCGATTCATCTTCATCTGATTCACCCACATCTTCCTCCTGCCTGTCCCGCCTCAGACAGGTAACTTCCTGTATCTCATAGTCGGTAACATTGTAAGTCTCCTGCAGCGCCACCCTGTGGTCAGACTCCACCTGTGTTTAGAGTGAATCATCAGGCTGTTTGTTGTTTCAGGATCAGGTGATGTCGAGGAGTCGTGCAGCCTGCAGCAGTGTCAGCAGGTCGCCAACGAGCTGAGACAGACGGCGAGACGAGCCATACACCTCTACCAACAGGTTCAGTACTGACTGTAACTGTAACTGTAACTGTAACTAAAACTCATTTTCTCTCCTAATATAAAAACATTCTCTTTAATTTTTTTCCTTAAAATGTAATATTTTAAGGAAATATTATAATATTTGAAATGTTTTCAATGATTTCTCAAATGTTAATTTTATTTATATATATATTATATATATAAATAAAATTTTGCTTTTTCTTCACAATTTATGATTTTATGTCAATATATTTTGATTCTATGCTCAAAATATTTCTATTTTATTTTCAAGACTTCCCTCTGGAAATCTCAGTTTTTTTGTTTCTTTAAATATTCTGACTTTTCTTAGTGTATTTAGATTTTTCTTGTAATTTTGCGATGTTTTTTCAGAACTTTACAAATATCTCAAAATATTATGATTTTCTTTTCAAATTATTTCACCCTCATTATCGTAACATTATGACTTTGTACTTTCAGTCAGATTTTTTTATCTGTTGTTTTTATTTCTCCCTCTTGTAGCTCGGTGTGTCGCCCGGCGTTGCAGAGCGGCGTCTTCAGATGTCGTCCGTCCTGCAGGAGGCGTTTGATTTTGTTTACTCTGAGATGCAGGTAGTCCTGCAGAAAGACGGACAGAGCAGCGGCGCCCCTCTGGTCACCTGGAGGATGACGGGACGATGTCACTGCTGGAGAAATACTCTGAGATGCTGGTTTCAGATGACCCAGAACAAACTGAACCGAATCTGATCCAAGACCAGATGGTACGGAGGCTGAAAGAGGACAAAACTGACTTTGACCTCAGCCTGAGTGACAGACTGCTGCTGCTCATTCATCAACGACTGACAGATTTTCTAAACATCAGTATTAAATTTAAAGCACCTTACATTTTATTTGTGTTTTAACTCACGATCACTGTTTGTACATAAACTGTAGTTTTATGTTTCTTAATAAATGTTTAATGTTTCAGAATTTACTGTTTTTTATTTCAGGCTTAATTTGTTTTCATTTTTAGCTGAACAGAGAAGAAGAGAAACAACATAGGAACTCTTCAACACTGAGGCATCGGTCAAAGATCATATGATTAACAACCAACACTTAAAAAGTGACTCACCAAATATTCACAAAACCTACACACAAAAAATACGGCTAACTAAAACAAAAAGAGAAAACTCATGAAATAATCTAATGTAAAACAAATATAAAATTTCAGTGGCTTTTGCTTCTGGAAAAAAAATATAGAAAATATACTTAAATTTATTGTTTAACATTTTTTTTGATGTCTTGAAATGTCAGGATAAAACAATAAAACAACATGATGTTTTATAAGATATATCAAATATCACAAAGTATAACAAAATGAAAAATATAATTGAAATAAATCATATCTTCAGTTTTGAAAAGTAATTTTATTTTGTTGGAAATGGTTTTCCATAAACTTTGTTATCACAAAATGCCAGCAATTATTTTAAATGTGTGATTTTTTTCAATGACTAATTAATTAATATGGAGATATGATAAATATTTAACTTAAGTTTTAGGATTTATTTTTTTGATTTTATTTTGAATTAAATTATTGTATCAGTTACACCGAACTGACACACAAACTGAAACAAAACAAAAAATCGTTATTTTTCAGTCTAAAACAAACCAAAAAAACACAGAAAGTTAGTTTTAATGACGTTTCCAGGTGTCCCGTGGGGTGCGTTTGTTTTTTCCTCCTTAAGTCAGATCAGGAAACGCGCGAGCGGGCGGAGTTGGCTGAGACACCCGGCAGCTGGCAGCACGAGCCACCAGCCTCCGCCCCGCCCCCGTCAGAGTGACGAATCAGAGGAGAAGAAAGTAAAACAACAAACAAACAAACCTCAGAAAACAAACAACAACAACATCAGGAGTGAGGAGACTCTGACATGGCGGCGGTTCGAGGAGCCAGATCCTCGACCCAGAGCCGTCTGTAACATCAGGCCGGGCTGGGAGCGTCTGTCGGCGTGGACTCGGCGTGAAGCGGCCGGGGCTGTGGGCATCATGGCCGCTGTCACCTCCCGGAGAATCACGACAGATTCAGCCGGAGGGTCAGACCCGAGAGGCCCGGTCCTGCCTCCGGGGGGATCCGGCAG